>NW_008827753.1:0-1259 GCF_000691245.1 Trypanosoma grayi
AAAAAAAAAAACACGAACAAACAGACAGGGAAAAAATGGAACGGAGACCATGGACTGAGTTTAAAAAGAAAGAAAAAAAAACGCACAAAAGCAATTACAAGGAGGGAACCTCTCTGTACGTGCGTGCCGCAGTATTGACTTTAGCGTTGCATAAGTATGGGCATACACGTTAATGCTTTCTTCTTTACTTTTTTGTAAATTTTTTTTTTCCTTTTTGTGGCGTTGGGGTAATCACACCTTTGCCGGCCGCATCGGAGCGCGGCGCCGCGCTTCTTCCGTCGTGCCGCCCCTCCCGCGCCCCCCACACGCACAACAACAACAACAACAACAACAACAGCAGCGAAACAGAAGCACATGCACATGGAAGAAAAGAAACACACCTCACAAGCAGGCGAGCCGCAACAGCACGCCCGCCTATCCCGCTTCATCACCACCACCCACACACCCCAGCAGCAGCAGCAGCAGCAGCAGCAGCAGCAGAAGGAGCAGAAGGAGCCGCGGAGCTGTGAGGGAGGGAATATATCACCCAGTCACACTGAGCGGAAACTATCAACAACCACACGCATACACACACGCAAAAAACAACTCATAAACGAAAAGCCACAACAACACATAAAGAAACCAAACAAAAAACACCCACGAGGGACACAGACAAGCTGAACAGCATGAGGCACAGAGTGAAGATGAAAAAGCAAGAACAGCAAAAAACAACACAAAACACAAAGTGGTCAGTCATCCACTTTCCCGACAGTACGAAGGTACGCACAACTCTTATAGTCTTTACTGCGACTGCCCCCGCTGCATGTCTACATACAAACATGCCAACGAGTGTTCCCTTAACACTTTCTTCACATGCCATTCTCCGCATCACTTATTCCGCAGCGTGCCCCGGCGAAAGCACACTACAAAAAGGGCCCGAAAACAAAACTGCGGAAGACACGAGAATGACGGAGGGATGCTACCTTTCACATGCACAACTCGCGCATAGGAAATAATATAATAGTACAGTCATAAGCGCAGCCACACACACGCACACAGAATGATAGTGAGGCACAGACATATACGTTACGCTGAAGGATCTGTGCTGTCAGTGTTGTGCGGTGGTGAGCGGCGAGCGTACCAGTAGTTGAGTGGCGGCATGACGGCATCAATCGTCAGTGTACACTCTTCATTCAACTCGCTCTTCGACGTGCAGCGCATCCACTCAATCGACGAGAACGCCTCTGTGTCCCCCGCCCTCAACTCGCCCTCCTCGTCGT
>NW_008827754.1:0-1259 GCF_000691245.1 Trypanosoma grayi
GCGGCACCTGCTGCCCCTGCTTGCACTCGCGCTGTGCTGCACGTCCTTGTGCGCGGCGGCTGGGGACCGGAAGCCTTTCTGGCAGATGCCCAGTAGGTTCACGACGGAGAATGGGGTGAAAAGGAAGCTGACGGACGAAGAGTACTACGGTGCGTTTTTACGCGGTCGTCCCCATGGGGCCCGCGACTATGAGCCTCGGCACCGGATAATGCCGCTGTTCGACGAACGCTATGAGAAGCCCAATGCGACAGAGCTTAGTGCTGAGGATGCCAAGGATGTATTCGGAAAGTCGTCGCTCGTCGTGTCAAAGGCGCAGGATGGGAAAAAGAAGATGGATAAAGCAGTGAAAACTGTGTTTGACGCCATGGTGGCCGCGGAGAATGCCCTGAGTGCTTCAACACTTGTCTTTGCAACAGCGGTTGAATCGGTAAATAAATTGAAAGCGCTGATAGTTCTACCGGAAGTGAGGGGCCAAAAACCAACGTTGAAGCAAGACCCCAAATTGAAGGAGGAAGTCCCAAAGATTATTCAAAGCATCAATAAGACGTCCGACTTGTTTCTTCTTGCCATCGCGAATTTTTCCGAGGTAAAAAGCAAAACGACGGCAGCAGAGGAGGCCCCAAAGGCCGGGATTGAGCAGGTTCAACTGACGTTGGCTGACGTCAGGGTGTTAAAGAAGAGGTTCGGTGCGGCTTTCGAAAACACCACGGCCGCAGAAGACAACGCGGAGCACGCCATCATCAGGGCAAAAAATGTTCTTGGCCCTGCTGTGCGAGCAAGGAGGAACACAATTGAAGCAGAACGTTTCCTTAGGGAGGCTGTGGGGAATATGACGTTTGCATACGGCTATACCGATGCCGCGGACCCCACAAGGACTACACAGACTCCTAAGCGTGATGCAGCGGATATGATTGGTAAGGCACTGTACCGTATGCGGACCACCGAAGAAGAGGCTCGTAAGGCCCTGGAAATGGCAAAGAAGGCATTTGATGACGCTATGGAATCCTTAATAGAGGCACGAGCAGCGGATATGTTTGCCGAGGGGCTCGAGGAGTACGCTCGGGCTGTGCAGAAAGCTGCTGTGAAGGAAATGAAGAAACACGGTCTGGAAAAGGATGTGCCAAAGGAGCTTCTGGTCGAGAAAACCAAGCCGTTGCCTACCCAGGAGACAGTACGTGCTGAGGGAGCCGGTTCTCGCGGAACTTCTGGACATGCTGTTGACACTCCTTCTGCTTCTGCTCCTAATTCATCTGTGAGAG
>NW_008827755.1:0-1257 GCF_000691245.1 Trypanosoma grayi
TAATATTAATATTGTGTGGTGCACCTATTCGGGCAAGTATCGTTCATACAGGATAGAATGCAAAGTATGGGCGGCAAATGGAGGGTTTCCCTCCAGGACAACATCCGATCGTCCGAGGAGACGTTGCAGCGCCTTCGTGGGCGGCAGGCGGGTCACGAGGCGGCGCGTAAGATGCTAACAGCAGCTCTTGAGACGCCCTGCGAACCCCTCCATGTGAAGGCACAGCACGTGCCCATGTCGCTTGCGGAGATGGGGAACAGCGTCCAGTACCTGCAGTCACAGGTGAAGAACTGCGTGACGGAGCTAGAAACGGAGCGGAATGTCCGCTGCGACGGAATCCGCGATGTGCAGCGTCAAGTCGTCAACCAGGTGGGCGAACTAAAGGCCATGATTATGCAACTGAAGAGAGAAAATGAATACCTGACCGACACTGTGCGGTCGCTAGAGAAGCGTGTGGCGCTGCCTACTGTGTTCGCGTCGCCTGGGTATGCTGATGGAGGGCTTGATGGCCGCGGCTTTCCCACAGTGACAGCAACAACAGCAGCAGCCGTTACCCCGGAACTCTACAGACGCGTGGAGGAGTTGGAATCTACCCTGACGCGGCAACGACGTCTCATGGAGGATCGCCAGACTCGTTTCGATGGCGTTCTCCGCGAGATGGTGAATGTGAAGATTGATACAGAGATGGAGCGCATGCGTACTGTCGCACGGGAAGCCGCGCGAGACTCCACGGAGGAACTCGTCCGCCTGCGTCTCGACGCGGTGCAGTCCATGTTCAACACAGAGCTTCAGAAGGTGATGCAGTCCGGCGGTGCCACCAGCGAGGGAGCCCGAGCGGTGCAGCATCACCTCCAGAAGCTAGAGCAGGACTTGCTGCAGCGCATGCACGATCTGGGTTCCGCAGTGGATGCCGTTGCGCGGGCCGCGCAGCAGCGCGAGTCCGTGCTGGACTCTGTAGAGGGCCGCCTGACGCAGAGGGTGGCCACGGCAGAGTCAGCAGTGGAGGCGGCGCGGCGCGAGCTACGCGACGGTATCGCAAAGAACGCCCAGGCCGGTGAAGCGCGCGCCGCTGCCACACAACTAGCGCTGGAGTCCACCGTCGCGCAGTGCATTACCAACGCACGCGGAAACGAGGCGAAGCGGGACGATGTGGCGGAAGCCGTGGCAGTCATGCAGGAGCAGCTGCAGCAGCAGTGCGACGGATTGCGCGAGCGGCTCACGGCGGCGCAGCAGGCGCAGCACGCCGCGCTGCAGGAG
>NW_008827756.1:0-1256 GCF_000691245.1 Trypanosoma grayi
CAAACTAAAAAAACAAAGCGTTCTAGCGCACAGCTGCTCTACACGGAAACACTACTAGATAAAACAATGTGCACTACGACGTTCAGACGTCCAGTGCTATGACCGCGGAACAAGAAGGATTCTGCCCTCAAAACGGCGGAGGCCACACGATGATGCCCATACAGGAGAGCTTCCAGACGTTGGCGTCTCAGGCACTCGCTTCGTCTGGGGCCCAAGAAGCCCCCATCGGCGCTAAGAACCTGCACTCCACTTGCACCACCCAGGCTTGTGAGTGGCTCCTCACCACTGGCCTCATGAACGGAAGTACAATGGAAAAAGCCACGTTCTTCAAGGGTGTTGTATACAACGGCGAGGACCACACTGTGCCTGTTCCTGGCATGTACACCAATTTTCAGAAAGGGGTTCAGCCGGTTGCTTTTTTCACGGCGAGGGACAAAATCCTCGTGAAAATGGTACGCACAGGCCAATGGGAGAATGAGGTTCCTGCTACTGTGTACTACACGTGGGTCTGCGAGCACTACGAGTTTACACCTGAGGAATCGCAAACAGCCCCTTCGACTGATGATAATGGTTTCCTTATTCCTTCACCCAAGAAGTTTCCGTGGTGGGCTGGGCTACTCATTGCAGTGGCAGTCTGTTTTTTCATCGTAATCGTGCTTTTGGTGTGCTGCTGCTGCCGAAAATACAGTAAGGAGAAGGAGGAAGAAAGAGAGATTGAAGCGGTGATGAATGGAGGGGACAATATTCATCGTATTCCCACACAGTCCGAATTGGGTATAGGCCGATCCTCAAGCATATACCAGGATGGCGACGGCGGGTTCGGGCTCGGAGATTCAGTCTACCGGAGGGGAGGAGTCTCACGTGAGAATAGTGTGGCGAGCATGAGGCGGCAGAGCAGTGTGGCGAGCATGGGACAGCAGATCAGATTGGGGAGCATGAGAAGGCAGGGTAGTATGGTTAACCCGAATGGTCCTGGCAGTATGGGCGACATGCGTCCGTTGGGGGGTATGGGTGGCGAGGTACCTTATGGTTTCAACCCGTTTGCTGGTGAGTACCCTGAACCGAATGGATTTCAGCCACAGGGAGCGTTTGGTGGCCAAGTCGCATATCCGCCGGGAGGTGGATACATGCAATGAGTTGTTTTTCCCCAGCATATTAACATTGTGTACTAGGATGGAGAGTGAGTCCTTCTTTATTTGTCCTTTCTTCTTTTATCCCTGCTCTTTGTTTTAATTTTGCTTTGTAGCCTCCTCCAT
>NW_008827757.1:0-630 GCF_000691245.1 Trypanosoma grayi
TCGCGCAAGTGGGCGAGGCCCTGCTGCAGCGCATGGCACTGCTGCGCACGGCCTGCTGCTGCTGCTCCTGGCTGCTGCGGTTGTCGCCGCGCCTCCAGCGACTCCTGCAGCGCGGCCGCCACGGTCTGCAGCTGCTCCGAGCATTCGCTGAAGTCCTCTTCGTACGAGGCGAAAAGTTCAGATGTCATGACGAACTACAGGCGTGATGGCAACTCCAGTACGCAAAGGGGCTCGCAAATACGTATTCAACAGAAGAAGAGGAGGAAGAACACCACAAATGGCAAGAGGAGACACAGAGAAGGGGGCAGCCATGATTCACGGTGGCGTGTGAAGAAGAGCGGCAAGTACCACCCCCGCTTTGGCCTCTCATTCGTTGGTTTGTTGTTGTCTCTCGGGCTCCCCACCCGACCCTTGCTCCTTATTTCGCACACTCCGCACGGTCCTTGGCGAGGTAGCACGCAACGACATGGAAGGGGGGTGGAGGGGCGGTGAAGACTGGAATCGCTGGCTGCAGCGAGGCGTGTACGCCAGCACATTCATATCGCAATGGCGGTTCAAGTAACAATAAAAATAAAACTGTATTCAATCGAGTGGAAATCCTTTTTTTTTGCTTCTTCTTCTTCTCATCCC
>NW_008827757.1:659-1252 GCF_000691245.1 Trypanosoma grayi
CTCTCTCTCTCTCTCTGTTTGTCTTTCAGATCGCAAGACGCCAGCAGCACTGCGGGAGGCGCCACCACCGAGGCGGAGCGAAACGCGCCGCGCCCCTCCACCCACGCACGGGGCGGCAGGGGCGAAGCCGCGAGGAAGCGGAAGGAGTTCTTTCTGCAGGACGCACACACGCACAGGCAGACGCAGGGCGAGGGAGGGAGCCAGGCGGGCCGCGGCAGTGGCAGTCGGAAAGACATCGGCGCACCGACGCGCACCTCCACACACGCGCTGAGAGGGCGGGGCGCGGCCAGTCGTAAGAAATACGACAACAACAATATAAAAAAAAAAACATAGCAGTGCAACGGCGATCATTCTTTTCACTCCCGGTGCAACTGTGGGCGCTGGCTGCAACGCCGCCAACTTCACCCCTCAGCCGCTCTTTCCCTCCCTCCCTCTCGCTCTCTCCGCTCACTTCCCACACTCGGCACGCGTATACACTCGCCGCTCCACAGCCCCCCCACCAACTATTCCTCCCGCCGCTGCTAATGTTGTTGTTACTATTCCGCACAAACACCTTAGCGGTTGTGTGCAATTTTGTGTCTTGTTTTTTTTTT
>NW_008827758.1:0-1249 GCF_000691245.1 Trypanosoma grayi
AACAGCAACAGCAAGGCGGCGTACCGCAGCTACCAGGCCGCTGCCGACCTCGCGGGGACGGCGGAGCAGGCGCTTGCGCTCGACGCCGACGCTCTACTCGCCGCCTCCGACCGCCACCTGCTGCGGCAGCACCTCGACTTCCGTGGGGTGCGAAAGTTCGCGGAGCTCTGTGTTGCGGTTTCTAAGTACGTCTATTCCACTACCTCTGGTGCAGTGGCGAAGAAGCATGACGCGCTCGCGAAGCTTGCACACCAGGCCGCCGTTCTGACAGTCCCGGACGCCGTCGCATCGGAGTCGCTGCGACTGCTGCCAACGCTGCTGCTTGCTGCCTACCACCGCCACCGTGCGGAGTCTTACTACAGAGCCGAAAAGGTCCCCGAGATGTCCCTTGTCCTCGGCCACATCGACTACGCGTGGAGGCTGGTGGAAGACATGCAGCAGCACTGCATGGAGGTCATTGCGTCCTCTTCGTCGAGGAGCAGGCGACAGGGCGGCAAGCGGGGTGTACTCGGACGACTGAGCGCTATGCTTACTGGCGGTTCCGGTGCCTCCGCAGAAGTGACTTCATCCGATGACGAGGATAACGGCCAGAGAGCGCGTCGGCCCTTCGCAAAGCTTGCGCGGCTGCTGAAGGAGTCCGATCTGGTAAGTGTGTTTCCACTCGCCGACACCATCCTCACTGATATCGTCACCCTCCACGAGACGTACCATCACGAGAATGACGTCATCTACTACGCACGGGCGGCGCGCGAGGAAGATGTGATAGCCGACACACCCGAAGTGGAGCCGCTGCCCAGCGAAGGCGCCAGCAACAGTACCACACCCGTCGACGCAGTGCCGCTTTCCACCAAGCTTGGGGCCGATATGTCGAAGTTCAGCGAACTCCCCAGCGGGGAGGTTCTGCAGAAGTTGCTGCAGCAGCAGGAGGAGACTCGTGACTTGCGGGACACTGCGCGGCGGCAGCTGGACGAAGTACGGTGCCTCATTGGAGACATGAAGGCCGCGCTTCAGCTGCCAGCGGCCGTGGAGGTGGAGCTGATGCGTGTGGAGCGGCTGCTGCGTGGCGACGGCGGTGCTGCCACGACGCTTGACGCCCGCTTTGACGCGGCGCACGATGCCGTCCAGGCGGCCCTGCAGCGCCACGAAACGGTCAGTGGCGATCTGTACCGCGCCAAGAGCGAGTACATTGGAGAGTACGTCGCTGGCTTCAAGTCCACCGCATCGCTGAGGGGACGCGAGGAGGAGTGGT
>NW_008827759.1:0-1247 GCF_000691245.1 Trypanosoma grayi
GTCGGCCGCCTGTCGCAGCGCCAACTCGCTCTCAGTGAACATGACTCGCACCGGCCGCACTGTGCGTCGCGCCACGGCGTAGTGCTTGCAGACGTCCGCTAGTGCGAGAAGGATGGCATGAGTCTCAGCATCTGCCTTTGCGTCGTCACCCTTGTCGTCATCGCTGCCGCTGTGCTGCCGCTTTCGCCCCTTCACTGCAGCTCCTTCAGGCTTCGGCTCGTGCTGCTGATGCTGCTCACGGCGGCGGGTGAGAAGCATGCCGCCAGCGATAGGGGCGACAAAGTAGTCCAGCACGCGCTTCTCCACAAAGTTGCCTTGGCTCATCGCGTAAAACCCGACGCGGTCGCTGAGTTCCACGAAGAGCGACGGTGACACTGCGGCACGGCACAACTCGTCAAAGAGGACGTCACACACGTGCATTGTCAGCCCTACCGCAGTGGGATCCGGCACAACCTGCGACTGAAACACATAGCACGCCTCATCCAGCGCCCGGCAGAGCGGGTCGTGGCTCAACACGTCCTTGTCGTTATCCATGTTGCTGCCGCCGTTCTTTGCTGCAGCACTTGACGCGCGCTTCGACGATGGAGACTTTCGCACCGCTCCGGGGCTGCTGCCTTCTTTTTGTTGCTGCTGACGTGTCTCGCACTCCAATGTCTTGAGGAACGTGACGAGCTCGTAGATCATCTTGCGAACCAACGCCAGGAATTTGTCGACGCGATAGCGGTCCATTGTGCGCCACTCCCGCCCCAGCACGCGCATGATGCAGCTGAACATAAGTATCTTGCCGCTGTTTGTGTGCGGCGCGTGGATGAGCTCTGCGATGCGCTGCGCGCACGCCAGCTGAACGAGCGGCTTGTCGGAGTGCCACATACAGAAGAATATGCCACGGGAGAGTTTGAGCAGCAGCAGCTCCACCTCACCCCACACCGACACCCAGTCGCGGTACACCTGCCGCAGGCTCTTGCGCCCTGTCGGCGCCCCGTCCTCAGCCGCAGCACGCCCGATCGCCTGTTTCCCCTCGTCATCTTCCTCCGCTTCCTCTTCCTCTTCCTCCTCATTCTCCTCATCGTTTTCCGCTGCCTCTAGCTGCTGCTGCTGCAGGCGCTGGAGGGCCGCCTGGCGCCGCTGCTCCCGCCGCATGTTCTCCTCGCGGCTGCGGAACGCGTCAAGCTCGCGCAACACGTTGACCGCCGCCCGTCCGTCCGAGTCGCCTTCTCTGCGCATCGCCATGAAGCGGCGCAGTGCGG
>NW_008827760.1:0-1243 GCF_000691245.1 Trypanosoma grayi
CCCCCCCCCCTTTCCCCCCCAACCCAGAAGATACATACACATTGCTTTGCGCAGTTCAGCCGCTCGCCAAAATAACAAAAAAAAAGCAATGAAAAAGCGTTGTGTAAGTCTAGTGACGGCGGCGGCGGCGAAGGTGAGCCAGTTTCGCAGGGACATGCTCGCCGTCCACGCAGCGGTACTCGACGTACCCGGAGAAGCTCTGCAGGCACTTGTTCAAGGGAACATTGCTTTGGATCGAAGGACCGCTGCAGCTGCTGCTGAGGAGAAAGATCTCCTCAGTGAGTGTTGTGGAGCCGCACGTGACGATGGCCGAACCGCCGCCAGACACTTGGAGGCACTGATTTGTCCTGAAGGTGTCGTTCTTGCACGCGACCCTGCACGCACCGTCGTCGCAAGACATCTGCACAAAGTAAGACGGAGACGGGCCAGGGGCGCTGGTGGTGGTGGTAGTCGTGCTGGGGGCGGGGCCGCCAACCACAGAGGAGGTCGGGTACTCGTTGACAAGGCACTGGTTCTTGCCCTTCTCAATGCGGATGTAGCCCTCCTCGCCCCAGGATGTGCCCCACGAGTTCTTGATGATCCAGTACGGCGGGCTGTTGCTGTCGTCGTAGCCCACAAGAAGCACCCCGTGGTCGAGCTGCTCAGAGATGCAGTTCGTCAGGACGCCACCCATGTAGAACTGGAAGCTGGTGGCGTCGACGGCGATGGCAATGGGGCCGTGGACAGCCAGCCACGCGGCCATCTTGTCCTCATCATTCGGCAGGTCATTGTAGCCGCTGATGGCTGCGCCGAACTCGTGGCTAGCTGTCCTGCACTTCGGGGAGTAGCCCGCGCCCGAGACGTAGGGGTAGCTGGCCTCTGTGTCCACCGTGCCGTTGTGGTCCTGGATGATCCATGTGAAGGCGTCGTCCATCAAGCCGCCGTTGCAGCCAGCATCCGTCGTGTCGCACGATACGAGCATCTCCTCCGACAGGCTCGTCAGGGGGTTGCCGGCGAGCTGCCACTGACCCTCGATGTTGCCGATGGCGGAGAAGGCCCAGCAGGAGCCGCACTGGCCCTGGTCCTTGACGGGCGTCACGGCACCTTTCTCGCGCCAGTCTACCTTCGCGGGCGCGTTGCCGGCGGGCACCTCCACCGGCGCCCTCAGACGCTCCGCAGCCGCCGCGAAGTGTGCTGCAGCGTTGTGGTAGCGGGCCTCGAACTCCTCGCGTGTGAGGTCAGAGAACGGTGTGACGCCGAACGT
>NW_008827761.1:0-1243 GCF_000691245.1 Trypanosoma grayi
ATATATACACTGAGAAAAGTTGAACACCTACTAGCATCCAGTTGATTCTCAGCGGAGGGTGAAGGTATCAAATACACCAATTCAAAAGAAGGAATAGGAAATGTCTTCGGTGTCGCTCACATTGAATCCAAATGGCTCGGCCCAGTCGCTCGGCTCGCTCCATGGCCTTCACTCACACCCTGGTGGCCAGTCATTCAATGGGGCTCATTCACTTCACGGCTCCGCGCCCTCCACACTCCGTTGCACGGGCACACCACAGCAGCCGATGCCGAAGTATGTGGAGGCGTTGGACCATCTCAGCACCAAACTGAAAATCCCTGCGAGCGCAGTAGAACCGACAAATGCGCTGCAGGATGACGGTCTTGTTCCGGGTATTTGCCGTCTGCACCTCGAGGGTCGTTGCAGGCAAGGCAGCCGTTGCTTCCAGGTGCATGTCCACTGGGATGTTTTGGAGGCGCTCCGCAAGGAGGCCCTTGAGACTCCCTCATGCTGCTATCTTCATGGTGCACCGTGCAACTACGAAGGTCTGCCGTTTAACTTAACGGTAAACATTGGCAGCAGATCAATTGGGCTGCATTCCCTGAGCCCAACCAGCTGCCTCTGGAATGCATACAACGAACATGGTGAGAATCAGCTTACTGTCTCAAAAGGACGTGTTTGCCGAGAGCACAGGCGGGGTCTGTGCCGCTTCGGCGAGGAATGCGGATTCCTGCATATCTGCCGAGAAGTCCCACTCGACGGAGAGGACTACATCAGCGCCACACCTATTCCTACTCCACGTGTAAATCCCAAAGCTGGTAACACAAACGGTTCTCCTGCAGCTAACAACAACAATGGTGAAGCCAGTGGTGAGGGATGTGTACAACGTGCTAATGAAAGCCATGCTGAAGAAGGCTATGTTACTGCACAATCCTTCAATGCCAGCAGCTTTACTGCTGCTAGCTTCAACGGAGGGTATCCTGTTGGTGGTCTCAGCGCTCTTTGCGGCAATGGCTTGCACCAGTGCGGTTCTTTTCTGGGTGGGGAAAGTGCATGCGGTTCTGTAAATAGTTTTTCTCGTAGCCGTCAGTCGTTCAGTTGCCGCATGAAACAAATGCCCGACGGCGATGGGACGGCGTACAAGGCACCACTTCTGCGTCCGTTGGGGGGAAGCCAAGCTCGTAACTCGATAAGTCAGCGGCACAATCCCTACGCAGATGCTTCTTCTCCCCACTAAAAGGGAAGTACAGAGCTAATAACAAGA
>NW_008827762.1:0-1239 GCF_000691245.1 Trypanosoma grayi
GGCTACAATTTGCATCTGGCCCTTGCGGCGTTGCAAAGAACAGGGTGCGCTGTGGGGGTGCGAAGGCGGCCCCCTCCCCGCAACAGCGTGGGGACATACGGGTGCCGGATAAGGTTCCGTTAGGGAAACGCCGCTTTCACAGCCAACGTCCAAAATCTACCCACCCGCCGCCCCAGCATCCCTGGCCATTGGAACCCCACACGCCACGATCCCAGCTCGACTCGGGAAGAGGAGGTGGCGCCAACTCGCTTTCGCAGTGGCACATCACACCGCCACGGCCGGTTACAGCACGCGCCGCAGCCCAGCGCGCCAAATACGCGCGGGCAGCGTAGCCAAATAGAGCCCCCTTATCCCCCAGAATAGTCTATACCTTACCTTCCTCTATGAAGTAAAAATAGAGAGAGAGCAAGCGAGATCTTACATCCAAATCCCACTTCGAAACCCTTCGCCCCTGGTACACATAGAAAGGGGGACATCCAGTAACCTCAAGGCCTTCTCCTTATAAGGAAGTGAAAGCTTGTAGTCCCACTGACNCCCTTCGCAAGCCCCACCCCTTCGCGATGTCCGTCGGTAAAACCTTTGCCCCTCGTGATATACCGTCCGCAGGGTTGTTTGCCGACGCGACATGGCCCCATGAGGCGTGCAAGCCTTGTTTCCGCAGAACCCTGTCGATAAGCCCCCCCCCCCACCAGGGCATCGGAATGCGTGTTGCCTTTCCTCATAATATGCATAACCGTCGTGTTGTCGATACACACATGGAGTGTAATAGGCAGACCCCCCTTGAAAGCGAGCAAGGCCAATCCGACGGCCCTCGCTTCAGCCTGCGCAAAAATATGGGAGGCTTTTTGGGAGCCTGCGATAGGAATGGTCAAGCCGTACCCTACTTGCTAAAAGTGGATCCTATGATCCATCATAATACGTGTATTCTTATCTTGCGTTAGGAAAGTGTCGCAAAGCGTAATTTTGAAACGAAAGACAAGTCACAAGCAAGCAATCACAATGTTATCCACTACTTCCCAGCAGGCCGTCATGAACGTGGAATGGATGACGAGCCTATCAGCTCTCAGAGCGTTCGTCGAACATTGCGCACGGACCCCCTTTTCGTTTGAGTATAGACCAAGTATTAGTACGCAGGTCAATCGCGTCGAGGGCATACTCACACTCAAAGATGGTGAACTGACCATTTGTCTGGAGAATGGAAGAAAGGCCAGTTTTGTTTCTTTGCGACACTCCATGATG
>NW_008827763.1:0-1237 GCF_000691245.1 Trypanosoma grayi
AAAAAAAAAAAAAAAAAAAAAAAACGAAGCAAATTGGAGAATGGCGGAACCGATGACATGGGGCAAAGATGCTGGATGCGACTTTCTGACCAAGACGTGTGTAGCAGAGAGCCATACTCAATACCCCCAGATGTTCTGCAATGCAGCAGATACGGCACTCCGTTGTACGTCTGATCGCTTTGCCGTAGGGCATTGCTCTTCGCTCGGTGGGAATGTTGGTGAGTTTGGGGAGACATGCCCAACTGTTGCAGAGTATTTTACAAAGGATGACTCTCCTAATACCAGTGTATGTGGCTCAAAACAGAAAATGAATCTCTCTGTGTCACTTTCGGACAGCAATTCGTGGTGCTTGGATACGGTGGCGTTGCCCTCAACTACGGTGGGGAGCGGCACTCCTCCTATTACCGGTGGTGTGTGTGCAAATGTGAAATGCACCGACGGCAGGGTGCAGGTGCAGCTGGAAGGGAGCGACGGCACTAAGGGGTGGCAGAACTGCCCTGAGGGCACATCCATTCCGCTGACGACGACGACGACGCCTTCTTCCTTATCGGGAAAAAGTATTCTGTGCCCCAAGTTCGGCGAGGTGTGCACCATCCACCCCGACGGAAGCAGCAAATTTGGAACCGTATATGTGGAACCGCCACCGGTAAAGGCACCTGAACCAGCGGCACCAGCACCTGAACCCGTTGCACAACCCCCAGTTGTTAAAGACCCGCCTGCCGCTGTGGACCAAAAATCGGAGGACACAGTGAGGAACGCGACTCCTGCCACTACAGACACCNCCCGCCTGCCGCTGTGGACCAAAAATCGGAGGACACAGTGAGGAACGCGACTCCTGCCACTACAGACACCGCCTCCAAACTCGAGCAATCATCTACGACTGTCGCTCTTTCCGGTGGGAAGACTGAGGAAAGTACAAAGCAGGGGGATATTGAGACTGCTGCGACAACGGTGACAGTGTCAGAATCAACTGCCAGCAGCACTGCCGATCTGCAGAGCCAGGTGAACGCCAATCTGCGGAAAGGTGACGGCAGCGTGGCTGCTGCTGGTCTCAGCCCTCTTCTGCTTCTTGCCGTGGCCGCGGCGTTGGCGACACCTGTGTGAAGCAGCGGCAGGGAGCAGCCCACAGGGGCAGCGCGGTGTGCAACGCGGCACCCAACGGGGCCAACACCCACACACAACACAGCTGCATGTGGAAAAAGGTAAATGCCCACACATCACCCTTCTTTTTTTGCTC
>NW_008827764.1:0-1236 GCF_000691245.1 Trypanosoma grayi
TGCATGTTCCCCGTACATCATTTGGCCAAAAATAGCCTATTTTCAGGGAGAGGGGTTTCGATTGGGGTTGGTGTAATATAGTATCAGGGTGGTATTTCTTGTCTAAATTTGGATTCGGTTATTATTTTATGATTCTATCCTTAACTATACATTTATACGACATCATAGAACGACGAAATAGAAACTATAGATGTTGATTGGAGTATGTGTTGTTTAATTATTTTGGTATTTATAATTGGATTATGCGCTTGTTGGGGTGGGGCTATGTATACCTCTTATTCGTGGTTGGTATGGTGTGTTTAAGTTATAATTATATTTATTTAAATGGTATTATTTAACTTTGATTTATATATAAACAGAATAGAATCAGAAATACTATAATTTGATGTGATAGATGATAATACTCTTATTTTAATGTTGAAATATATTCGTAATTAAATTTATTTGTGGTGGCTGTATTTAGTTGGATACTTTAATGCTTAAATTCTTCAAAAATGCCAAAATGTGGGTTTTCGGGAGGGGCGTTCAACTTTATGGCCGGAAATTCATACAGGATCCCCGTACATCATTTGGCCAAAAATAGCCTATTTTCAGGGAGAGGGGTTTCGATTGGGGTTGGTGTAATATAGTAAATAATTGGTTTTAATTTATATAATCTGATAATACATTGTACATAAATAAACAACATAAAATTTAGAAGATAAGAAGATAGGAAAAAGATGAAGTTAATGTTAATGTATTTTAATTTAATTGTTTATTATTTAATGGATGATGGTGTAGTGGCATGTCTGATTTTTCAAAATGTGTGTTTTCGGGAGGGGCGTTCAACTTTATAGGCCAGATTTCATGCATGTTCCCCGTACATCATTTGGCCAAAATTAGGCTATTTTCGGGGAGAGGGGTTTCGATTGGGGTTGGTGTAATATAGTATCTTGGTGCTGGTATTAGGTTTAGAATTTGGAAGTTGGTATTTTAGATTATTATATTTTAACTACTATCTTTATATAACACAAACATCATACGTAAAGAAAAAGAAAGTGATGTGGAAATGTTTAGTTAAAGTTTTATTATATTTAAATTATTAAAATTACTTTATTGTTACTTTAGGTTGGTGATGGTGCATTAATTTGTTTCTTGCGGGTTGGTTGCGGGTTGGTGGTTTCCGATTGGGTCGGGTTATGGTTTGGTTTAGTATAGTGGTGTGGGTCTGGGCTGCAGTTGGGGTGGGGTTCTTTA
>NW_008827765.1:0-1235 GCF_000691245.1 Trypanosoma grayi
TGTGTGCCACCTGCTGTGCTCCTCCTCTCCCCCGCAGACACAGGTGGTCCCAGGCTACATTGACGCTGATGCTGCGCCACGTGCTCTGCGTGTTGGTCCTTGCGCTGTGCTGCTGCACATCTATGTGTGCGGCTGGTGCTGCTCTTGCACCTGAGGGTACAGCTGAATTGCAGCTTGGTAATGGCGCCGCGAAGGTAACACTGACGCGGACGGTTGATAAAAGCAAATGCACACCATCGTCCACCCAGGCTGCTGGGGAAACCAAGGATGTTACCATTTCCACTACGTTTACTTTCAAGAAGAAGGTTGAATCAGAAGAGGCGAAAGTAATTACGAATGGACCGTCTACGGTAGTCACTGTCCCCGATGGGTCCAGCGTAGCACTGACTACTTCACTCGTTTTTGAGTGTACGAAGCAAGGTGGAGCTGGTTCCAACACTGCTACGAACTGCTCAGAGGTCACAGCTACCAACAGTATCACCTATGATGTCAGCGTGAAGTCCACTGCTTCTTCCCAGGCCACTGTAAATCTTCCGGAGCCACCAAGCCATGAAGTGAAGGTACCAACGGGGTACGATGTGAAGATCGTCGAGAACGTCGTGGCTACTTGCGCCCCGCCAACTACAGCCGGACCAACTCTCCCGTCTTCCAGGAGTTTAAGCTCCGGCGGACAACAAGGTACGTCGTCTACGAATACAAACGGTAAAGATATTTCTCAGACACTTCAGCATTCGCCAGCTGAGGATAATACCGCCGAACAAGATTCAGACAAACTGGCGCTTGAGGCGAAAACTCCATCGGGGAAATCAGACACACCATTAAGTAGCACCTCCACCGACAGCGCAAATCCAAATGATGAAGTTACTGATGGTGAAAGGAGCAATGCTGCCCGCAAAGACCTCTCCACCCCGACTTCCAGCGAGGCAGAGAGCACAGAAACAGACAGCTCCGTCACAGTGAATGGCGCCGATCACACTGCCTCCACAGCCACACCTCAATCAGAGACCACCGCCGAAGGGGCTTCCAATACTGATGCCGGTACTCCCACCTCTGCGGGAGAGGGCGTGAAGCCTCCTGGCCGCAACAGCGACGCAAGCAGCAGCAGCACTGCGTGGATGCGCGTGCCACTAATACTGCTGCTGTTTGCCTGCGTGGCCGTGTAGTAAGACGTGTGTGTGTGTGTGTGTGCAGGGGGCGACGATTGCCTCGTAATAATTTCGTTGAGTCCCGAGGGC
>NW_008827766.1:0-1234 GCF_000691245.1 Trypanosoma grayi
CCCTAACCCTAACCCTAACCCTAACCCTAACCCTAACCCTAACCCTTAACCCTAACCCTAACCACAACTTATGTCTTCACCCACAAGCTTCAAACCCTACCAATAATCAACACCCTCCCCTAACCACTACCAAACCCCAACCCCAACCCCAACACATGCCATTGTAACCTATTAAAGGACCCATGCTACACACAATCAACACTCACAATAAATAATCTAAATAAGTAAATATTATATTTTAATAAACTTTAAATAACCTGATCTACATTATCTCGTAACGCATAGTATTTTGTGTTGTATATTATATCTTATAAATTATTAAAATTAATTAATCAAAATTATATTTATTATTATATTACACCAACCCCAATCGAAACCCCTCTCCCCGAAAATAAGCTATTTTTGGCCAAATGATGTACGGGGAACATGCATGAATTCCGGCCTATAAAGTTGAACGCCCCTCCCGAAAACCACCATTTTGGGATTTTAAAGAACTCCCAGCCCCACAATCAAGGTCAACATAAATAAGTTAGAAATAAATCCAAAATAAATATCTAATAAATTTATATAATCTTAATACATCATTACCGACAATCATAAAATAAAATAAAAATACAATAAAGACATCCATAAAATATAATCAAAGAAATAATTTATATTATATTACACCAACCCCAATCGAAACCCCTCTCCCTGAAAATAGGCTATTTTTGGCCAAATNATAAAGTTGAACGCCCCTCCCGAAAACCCACATTTTGGGATTTTTGGTGCCATAATACCGTAAACCCATAAATGAATAAACATCAAACCTTAAAACTATAAGCTCCACATCTAATACACCTAAGACAACCCCAGACCTGGGCACCCCACCAACCCACACACACAACCACAAACTGGAAACCAAATGTACAACCATAACACATCAACCACCACACAAGAAGATATAAATAAATAATAATTTAATATAGGTAAAATAACATTTAATAAATCTAATAACATTTTCTAATTTACGTTGAAGTTATCGTATGCATTTATATATAAAGTTAATTTTCATTTTAGAGTTTAAATATAGATCAATTAAATATTTATTACAGACAGAAGTATCATACCACCAAAACCAAAATAACAAACCAAAGTAAACCAACATGTAGGAATTATTATTATATTACACCAACCCCAATCGAAACCCCTCTCCCTGAAAATAGGCTATTTTTGGCCAAATGATGTACGGGGA
>NW_008827767.1:0-1227 GCF_000691245.1 Trypanosoma grayi
CACGACCACGACCGCTGGTACGGCCACGCGTTGGAGCTCGACAGCCACAACTACAAGTTCACCGGTGAGCCGCCGAGCTGGATGCGGCCGCGCGAGCGCACGGAGGAGGAGACGAACTTCGCCAAGTCTGTGCTGCCGCACGTGGACTTCGCCAGCAGCTACGAGTGCCTCCTCTTCGACGCGGACCGGCTGAACGGGCACCTCAACCGCAAGGAGTTCGGCAACGAGATCCGCTACCGCCTCGAGAAGCAGTCGAACACCGTTGCGCGCGCGCAGCAGCTGCTGAAGGACAAGAAGGCCGGCGCCGACGAGCGCGTGGAGAACACGATGATCGCCCGCGTCTTCGACGAGGAGCACGTGCAGGCGGAGATGAAGTACGTGAAGTGCATCCGCGCCAACGAGCTCGCGGAGGACAACCGGCTCGACATCCTCCCCGGCGGCTCGCCCAACTCGCTGCGCGAGAAGACGCGGTGGAACGTCAACACCGAGCTGCACCCCGCCGACCGCGCGGAGATCGGCGCCCGCCTCACCGCGTGGCTGCCGGAGAAGTACCACATCGTCTACTTCGACGACTTCCAGACGGTCGCCGCCAACGACCCGGTGGCGCGGCGCGAGATGCTGAGCATCGTGCAGAACGTCGAGAAGGAGTACGCCGCGGAGGCAAAGACGGGCGGCTACGAGACGGACCTCAAGGAGGTCGTGCAGGAGCTCCTCGACGACATCGACCCATCGCGCCACATCACCACCGACGCGATCAAGAAGTGCAGCGACCTCGAGCAGCTGGAGGAGTGGTCGCACACGGTCCACGAGTACAACGGCGACGAACGCATCCTCGACATCTATGCACGCGCGGCGGAGCTCACCAAGAACGCGGACCACCAGGCCCTCGTGAAGAACATGCGGGAGTGGTATAAGCTGGCGAAGAAGATTTAGACGGCAGCGAGCGGGGCGAGGGGCGAAGAGATCCGCATGTGCCATTATGAGGCTTGTAAGTGGCGACGGATACGAATACGACGGTGGGTGGTGATTTATATGTGTGTGTGTGTGTGTCTGTATGAGAGGCCGGTGAGCAGGGGCGGCGGCGCGAGTGACAACGACACAGGTGTGTCCTCTAACACCCGCCTCGCTTAACGGGTAGGAGGACACTTTCTTTTTCTCTTTGCTGCTGCTGCAGGTGCTGTTGGCGCTAGTAGCTGCTGAAAGGTCAAGGAAAGTGTTGGGGGGGGG
>NW_008827768.1:0-926 GCF_000691245.1 Trypanosoma grayi
CCGTAATATGGATAGAGTGTAGCAAAATTCGCACGGGTCGCACCGATGCGCATGAAGTCCATGCTCTTATTGGTCGTCAGAGGAACGTCAAAGTCCTCATCCCCAGAAGGCCGCGTGATGACCAAGTCCCAACGTCCTGAAGGTGGACCACCATGATCAGACACAAATGTAATTTTTTTGGTTCCCTCGGCAAGAGTCGCCGGCCAGCCAGAATTGAGACCGTCTGAGCTGTAGTACGAGGCGAAGAGCTTCGATGCATTCAATGTTTGGGCGTAGCCAACTTCGCAGGTGTATGGGATGCCGGAACCAATGAGTATAACGCTGGGAAAGCAGTTCGCCAGTAGCACCAAGGAATCGTCGTCGGCTGCAGGTGTGGCCATTCTCGTTCGGGGGACTACGCCGCCAGCCGCAGCAGCATAGCGAAGAAACGGTTCAGCCACAACCACCAGTACCAGACACAGCACCTGAATGTTTCTCAGCTGTAGTCCCATAGATGCCTGCAGTCTCGTCTTCCTTCTGCCTCGGCGAAGGATTGAAACAGGTTCAGAGAGGCCCATATCGCTGAGACTGCAACTGCCAATGTTCTTTGGTATCTTGCAACACCGTAGATGTGCCAATTGCGATTTCCCTTCCATGTGCCTCATGTTCATCGATTGCGTTAATAGTTCTACTAGGAGCTGCTTGACTCAGCCAAAAAAAAAAGAAGCAAAACACAGCGAATAGCACGCAGAGCACAGACAATCAGTAACAGAAGAACTTGTACAGTGGACATATCACCATGCTTCTTCTATCAGCATACATACCTGATTCCTGATTAGATCACCGTGTTTTATCAATACTTTTTCCAAACACTTCTTTGGGGTTTCTCTCTCCCCCCTGCACCTCAGCACAGCCACTACACAGCTGCCTCCATACACTTCACACCA
>NW_008827768.1:936-1227 GCF_000691245.1 Trypanosoma grayi
CCTGAACCCGTGTCAGCGACGCTTGCGTCACTCGTCAGAAGCACATGCTGAGGCAAGGACTGCGGAGACCACGCCACCACACTGTCGCCTGAAGAATGATTCGTTTTGTGTTGCTTGGGAAGAAGCCAAGCCCTCAACAAGGCATGCACACATACACCTCCTTCCTCACTCCCCTTGAAACCACACCAAGTACTGTTACAGTCAGTCACCACAAATAAGACACACAAACACGAGAGGAAATCCCACCTTCAGTTTGCTCCTTGAACACATGGTGAGCACCACAAGCGTATA
>NW_008827769.1:0-622 GCF_000691245.1 Trypanosoma grayi
TTCGCCTTGTGTGGGTCTTATAATCGCCTGCTGTAAAGTGAATTTAGTTTCGAGGTGTGAGTGTAAAAATATATGTGAGAGACTGAGTGGAAAGAGACGCAAAGAAATAATAATAAGAACACACAAAGGGGGAAAAAAAAGGCGCTCCCTATGCGAACATCAACAGTGGCAGTTGGTTGGCAAAGTGCGACCCGCATTAGGCGTGTGCATACCATTAACACAATAGCCTGTGTAATCGCTGCATGGATCCTCACAGCCCCTTCTCTCTCTCTCTCCCCCTCTCTGTGTACTGCTGGCACTGCTGCTGCTGCTATTAGTGGTGGTGAGCACCACCGCATTCCACAGCAGCAGCAGCAGTGCCAACAATGGCAGTGCTGCTATATGGGCCAGGCACAGCAATTTCTATGATTCCCTACGCATCGTATTCTCTCTCTCACTCTCTCTCTCTATATATTGTCTTGCGGTCTGCTGCTGATGGCGTGGCGTTGACATCTCCTTCAGTCATCCTCCCCCCTCCCTCTCTGAGAGACACCCACACACACACACCCACACGCTCTCGCTCTGCGTTGTGGGGAGATGCCGCCACGTGGCCCCCACAGCAGCAACGTAAACAAAAAAAAAA
>NW_008827769.1:853-1213 GCF_000691245.1 Trypanosoma grayi
GGGGGGGTACAGCAGCAACGGCACTCATTTTTAGTGCCGTTGTAATATATGCATGTTGCCCCCTCACGCGGCGGCGAGGAGGCTCTCGGCGACATCCAGAAGGCCCAACTCCACGTCGCCCGCCAGCGACGGCTGCTGCACCGACACCACACGCTTCGATGCGAGCGCGAGAACATTCACAAACGCACGCGCAGCCTCGCGGCGGTGCATGCCGTGGCACACCTCCTGCAGCGTGCAGCGGTCACGCACCACGACCTCTTTGCGCGACCGCTTCGGCGGCGGCGGCGGCGACTGCTGCTGTGCGACCAGCGTGTCGCGGATGCGCTTCAGTGTGGTCATCGCAGAGATGGAGAAACCCCC
>NW_008827770.1:0-1211 GCF_000691245.1 Trypanosoma grayi
ATCTATTCAAGCAATCGATGAGCATGAGGCACATGACAGGGAAATCGCAATGGACACATCTACGGTGTTGCAAGATACCAAAGAGCATTGACAACTCCAGTCTCGGCGGTATGGGCCTCTCTGAACCTGTTTCAATCCTGCGTCGAGGCAGAAGGAAGACTAGACTTCTGGCATCTATGGGGCTGCAGTTGAGAGACATCCAGGTGCTGCTTCTGGTACTGATGGTTGTGGCTGCACCGTTTCTTCGTTGCGCTGCTGCGGCTGGTGGCATGGTCCCCCGAACGAGAATGGCCACGCCTGCAGCCGATGAGGATCCTCTGGTGCCACTCTTCCGCTGCTTTCCCACTATTGTACTCGGTGGTCTGCGCACAACGTACAGCTGCGAGGCTGGCAATCTCCTTCCCTTCTCTGACTCTCGACTCGTATTCTCGTTCTTTACCCCCGCCCGTTACCATGAGGACTGGATAACATATGTGAATCCGGGAATAGTTATGAGTTTACTTGAATTTACTCCTGGAGATTGGGTGCTTCCAGGACGTTGGGATTCTGCCATTTCAATACCTTCTGGGGGTGGATTCTCTTACGTTACTGTGACGACCACTGTGAACATGGACTTCATGATGCTTAATGAAACCGAAGCAAATTTCAGTGCACCCTCTCCGTATTACGGCATGGGTGTGTCGTTGGCACTCAATCTCCCTGGCAACACCACGGCTTCCGACTACATGCTGGTCCGCTCTTCCAATGACTGCCGGTACACAACTACAAGCTGCACCGACTCTGTTGGGTGCTACAGAATGCCGCCACCCGGACATCTTCCCCCTCCGGGCGAATACTGGCTCTGTGTGACGTCAAATGGCTGGAATGACAAATACCTTCCGTGGGGTGCAGAATCCCTTGAGACGAAGATGTTGTTGGTCACACCGCTGTACTTGACAGCTGGTAGGGACAAAAATGTCGTGGTGCAGGACCCGGAATCTGTGGCCAGTGTGCCGGGGCGTGTGTTCCTGGTGCGGTGCCCTGGCAACGTCTGCCCCCTTGTGACTGCTCACAGTGGGGAAAAGGTGGTGCGCCTTGATGCGTGTGTGAACCCCTCCGTCTCGTCGCGGGTGTACCTGTCCGATCTCCGTGTGCTGTCTGCAGAAGCTGGCGTGTACGCTGTGTGTGTCGATGATGATGGAGAGTACACTGCTCCCGCTGCGCTGCCGGTG
>NW_008827771.1:0-1208 GCF_000691245.1 Trypanosoma grayi
CCCTAACCCTAACCCTAACCCTAACCCTAACCCTAACCCTAACCCTAACCCTAACCCTAACCCTAACCCTAACCCTAACCCTAACCCTAACCCTCTCCTCATCCACACTTCGAATTCCCTTCTTCTTCCACGCACGCACACAAATTTGGGAGAGACGCATTGCCAATACACAATGCAGCGGCGGCCACTCCCTTCACAGCCATATCTGTCACAACACAGAATCCACCAAGGCATGCCACAGACGCACATCAAAAGAGAAAGAGTGCTGCCCACGGGATATGCAGAACCAACAGACCACACACCCACTCGCACTGCACACACAAGAGGGCGTCGGACCGATTTCACTCCACACGCAGTGTTGCCCATTTCAATACCTCGATGCTGAAGACCAACGCGTGGAGAGCACAACCAACAAAAACTACAACAACAACAAAAGCAGCAGTGGGCCACAACACCGTCGCACGTCTGCAAAAGCCACGGGGGATTGAGAGCAGGAGTCACCATGAGGATAGCAACTCATTCCGTACACCGCTCAGAGCGTTGCTGCCATTTGGTTTCAGTCAACTCCCCCATGTGGCATCGAAGAAAACAAACTGTGCACGCCGAGGGGACACTACCCCCAACACTGCATCCCAGCACAAACATCATGTCTGTCATCTTTTATCTTCTGGGGAAAAGGAACACTAATGTCATGCAAGGCGGGAAGAAAAGTGAGAAGAGCTTGCAGTTCAAACCACAATAGGGATGCACCTCACCACGCCTATGCGCGCGAGGCGAAGCTGAATGGAGAATCCTTTTCTCCGGAGCTTGGAGAGCCCAGTGTGCTTGCAGCTATTGTGAGGCCTCCCCATACACGCGTAAGCATATCCTCTGGAACCCTCCACGACGAAGGCAGCAGCCCCAACAGTCAAACCATCATTCGCTTCGTTGTCTCAAAAAAAGGCATTGCCCACGGCTGCACTCTCAACAGGGCCCTTAAAGCTCTTTGCTTCCACCCCTGTCAGTGAGGAAAGCGCCCCGCAGGGAAGACAAGTGCACCCTCACGGTGCATTTTCGTTCACATCGCCAAAAAAAAGTGGAAGAGTGGACGGGCATGATAAGAAGAAAGATAAACGCTCACACCTCACACACCCCCGGTCATGCAGCAAGAGGCCACACATGGAGTGTAGTCGGTCCTCTTTGTCTGGTAAACGGGCTTCCTACCAAGC
>NW_008827772.1:0-1207 GCF_000691245.1 Trypanosoma grayi
CGGGCCTGCAGCAGGAGGGTCCAAGGAGCACCTCCCTCCACAAGCACACAAGGGAGGTCTCTGAAAGCAATGAACAGTTAAGAAGATATACCCCCACAGCGAGGAACGCTGCGGCACACCCCAACAAAAGAAAAAAAAAGAGAACAGTTACGGGATAGAGGCACGCTTAGACTTATATTAGGAGCCCAATGTGTCTGCGTGCAAAAAAAGTTAATGAATACGTTGGTATTAATATAACAAGCTAATGGATAAGAAAATACTTTCTATGTGTGTGTGCCCGGCCTACGAGGCCACCAGAAGCACAGCAGCACATGCGCCCGCAAGAAGCACAAGGGGCGCAAAGTGCTGGGCGGTAGTACTGCCGTCATTTGTGCCTCCAAGTGGGACGTTGGTGCCCTTCACATCAGCCTCCGCTTTACTGCTGCCAGCAGCGTTCCTCTTATCTTCGACAGTCTCCGTTGGCAGAGGACTTGTACCGGCGTTCCCATCCAATTCGTTGGTGTCTGCAGCCGCACCACCTGGAGGCATGTCTCGAGAGGCGGCGCTGACTGTATCATTGTCAGACTGCTCCTTGCTGCTGCTAGCTTGCTCACTTTGGAGAGTGTCACTGGGGGGGCTGCCGCCGCCTCCGTTGCTGTCGTGGTGAGATGTAGAGAGTTGATGAGAAGCATCGCCTGATGTGGTATGACGTTGATCGGAGCCTGGCTCAGAACGCCCAGGACCTGGCTCGGGGGTCGGGTTGGCGCTCCGGTCCGCAGAGTTGACGTCGGATGGTTGGTGGGTGCTGGGTCCGTTCTCACTTTGATCTGTTACCGCAGTATTACTGGGTTCCAGTCCTCCCGAAGTTTGCTGTTGTTGTTGTGCCCCTGCCACATCTGGATTCACAGGAACGCTCGTCGAACCCTCCACTTTTCGTATATACTCCTCTCGGGCTTCATTCTGCGGACATCCGGGATCGTCGCGACCAGTTATGTCTCTCAGAGTTGCTTTAATCGCCTTTCCCGACGTATCGTTTTCGGCTTGAAACACGGTAAGGCATCCTTCCTTGTATTTCGTCTTCAAAGAATCATTTTTCCTCAACTCTTTCACCAGTCTAATATACCGCATGAAATTTAATATCTTTTTCGGCTTATTGTTCTCTGCGACGTTGCTGGTGTGTTGAGTTTGCGGCGCCGCACTCTTCACCTCCCTGCCGTCGACTGCCGCA
>NW_008827773.1:0-1197 GCF_000691245.1 Trypanosoma grayi
AAGCCACTGCAGCTGCAGACAAAGCCAGGGAGACGATGGAGCTGTCCAACACGGCAAAGGAGGCGCTCTTGAGAGCAGCACTGAAGGCGACAGGAGCGGAGAAGGCGGCTAGGAGCGCAAATATTATGGCCCAGGAGGCCCTGGAGGCTGCAAGGAGTGCGACGGCCCTCGCGGACGAGGCGTCGGGTGATTCGGCTACTGAGATGGAGCGGGTGTTTGAGAAGGCCGCGAAGGGCACAAGTCAGGCAATGCCAAAGGCACAGACGGCAGCGGCGATATTTGGACTGGTTTCGACGGAAGCTAAGCAAGCATCGATTGGCTTCACAACGGCAAGCAAAAACGCATTGCGGGCAGGGGACAGCGCCAAAGCCGCGATGGATCACCTGATCAAAGTTCTGGAAGGGGAGCTCCATGCGGGCGCTACCGGCACGACCGTGCCGCAAGTGGCCGAGGCAGTATCGGCAGCTCAGAAGGCGGCTGAGGACGCAAATCTTGTTGTGGATGCTGCTACAACCGCGGCTGAGGAGGCAGGCGCAGCATCAAGTGATGCCGGCGACGCCGTGGCCGAAGCTGTGGAAATGTTGGAGCTTGTTGGCGCTGCGTGGCACATCCCTCATATTCGCCCACGTTGACGAGGCATCCTTTACTGCACCTCGTTCTGTGTTGGGCTTCTGTTGCTGTTGGGAGATGATCTGTGTGGTGCTGCTCTCTCCGCTGTGTGTGTGTGCACCCCTGCAGGCCAACCCCCTTGGTTGCTGCAGCCCTTTTTTTTTCTTTCTTGTTTTTTTTCCACGCGCCACCTAATCCCCCTTGGAGGATACTCCCTGTGCTCTGTATCCAACGAGGACGGCGCCCCTCTCTCATTGTTGTAATGGGCTTTGCTTGGCGCATGATTGTGCGCTGCCCACTTGAGAGAGCCTTCTTTTAATAATTCTTCTACGTGTCTCATTGCGTGTGTGCTGCGCCACGGTGCGCATGTTAGGCTGCTGCAGCCCTTTTCTTTTTTTTTTTATCATTTCCTTGGGGTCTTTTTCTGTGGTTTGTTGGGCTCTGCCACTGATGTTTTGGATGAGTAATGTATGACGTTTCTAGCTGTCCAGTGGATTGTGTGGTGCGCTGCTGCCCTGTCCTGGCGTACCTGTGTGTCTTGGTGTGCTTCTCTTTCCCCCCTTTGTAGACCACTGAGATCCAGGCAAA
>NW_008827774.1:0-1197 GCF_000691245.1 Trypanosoma grayi
TGTGTGTGTGTGTGTGTGCCTGTGTGTACGTCTGTGTATGTGCCTCTCTTGTGCGTCCCCGGGTGGCGCCTCTCATGTCGCGGCGGACACGCACCTCTCCGCTGTCGCCACAAGGGCCAACACTACTGCTCTCTTCCCTTCCACCTGCGCTCCCGCACAACAACAACAATGATAATAATAATAATAATACCCCACAAAGAGGCATATTCATAGCCACAAGGATACACACAAATAAAGAACCAAAGGAAGACCACACACACACACGTCGCTTCGATGACTGAGGTACAGTTCAACGCCGCTGTGGAGTACGTGCGCTCGCTTCCCAAGGACGGGCCGGTGCAGCTGTCGAACGACGCCAAGCTGGAGTTCTACGCACTCTTCAAGCAGGCGACGGAGGGCCCCGTGACGGGCTCGCAGCCTTGGGCGGTGCAGTTTGAGGCACGCGCCAAGTGGGACGCGCGCAAGGCCATCGAGAACATGTCGAAGGAAGAGGCGATGCAGCTGTACGTGAAGCGGCTGGTCGAGGTGACGAAGGAGCTTGGCCACCCGTGGAACCCACCACAGTAAAGGGACAATGCAGCGGTAGCAGCGCGCTAGCGGCAGGAACAACTCAACGGTACTCGGGACGGGATCGCAACAGAGCGCACGGCAGAAGTAAAGGAAGGAAGAAGACAAAACAACGAGCAAATAATAAAGTGGGCTCAATAGGGGAGAGACATAGAAACCAAGTGGAATGGAGGTATGGAAGGAAAGAAGGAAAGCGAAAGGGGACGGAGAATGCCAGGTAAAGCAAGCAAGCAAGCAAGCAAAAAACAAAAAACAACAACAACAACAAATCAACAACGAAAAAAAGAAAACAGCGGTGGGTCGTGTGAGGCTGAGATACACGCTTTCAGTTGTGTCTGTTGAAGACCCGGTCCGACGCTCCTTCTATCGACCCATTCGCATCAAAAACCACGCGCCTACGGCTACCCCCTCACCAGCCCCAGCCAGCAAGAGGGACATCGGTAGGGGTTTGCATGTGGGCAGAGGGATGTAAGAGGCAGAGAACGCCTTTTGCATTGGCTGATGCAGAGATGTGGGAAGAACGAAAGAAGCGATGAGGAGAGACTTGCGTCACTCTGCATATATCTCTACATGAAAAACCGAGGATCCCATGCCCGTGTGTCTCTTCAACATGACAGCGGTTGCATGCGC
>NW_008827775.1:0-1195 GCF_000691245.1 Trypanosoma grayi
CCGAAGCGCATCGTCGGCGCGGGCGCCCCCGTCGTGGTGCCGATGGGCATCGTTGAGTGCGTTGCTGTTGCAGTGCCCTGGGCGCCCCTCCTCTGCTGTTTAGGCGACTCCACGTGGCCAGCGGCACCCTTCTCGAGGCGCCGCGGCTCCGTAGCTCCTCTGCCTGGTGACTTGGAGTTTTTCTTGGATTTGCCATCACCACCTTTGCCGCCGTTCGGCTTGGCGCGCTCCTCCTCGACCTTCTTTTTGAAGACATCGTCCAGCGGGTGATCCCAGCTGCTGTCGCCGGTGAGGAAGTTGAAGTAGTAGACCTCGCCGTCGCCGGTGCGGCACGCCTTCCACTCCGTCGGCAGCGGAGTGCGCAGCCCCTCGGACGCGATCCACAGCAGCTGCGGCTCCTTCTCCACGTCAATGCCGAGCCATTCCGCGTACTCCTCGAGCTCCTCTTGTGTCGGATCGCAGTTTGGGTCGCACGCGTCGGGGAGGACGACAGAGACGGTGCCATCATCGCCGTGGAACACCTCGCCGGCCTTCGGGATCACTGCCATGTCTGCTGCTGCACGCCGCCTCTGATGTGGTCAAGCAGAGACAATGCAGCCGCAAGGGTGGGGGGTGGGGGCAGTGCAGCGGCAAGAACAAAGGGCAGAGATGCCGAGGTGTGGAAGCTCCAATGAAAATGAAGGAAAGAAGATAGCGAGAACACGAGAGAGAGAGACGGATATATATATAGAGGGGGGGAGAGAGATGTTTGGCCGTTGATATAGCCCTCCCCTAGTTATCCACGTACGTACTCGTACCTCCTCCTTTGTTCTCTACTGCTTTGAACCCCCTGTGTGTTCTCCTTTCTTATTACTGCTTTGGTATTCGCTTGAGCTGTGTGTTCCTGCAGGGCTCGCCGTGGCCCGCGCCTTACGCCTCGCTTCTCTCCCAGCCACCTGGGAGTGGGAAAGCGCCCTAATACACGTAAAACAATAAACTGAAGAACAAACAGCAGAGAAGGTGCTTTGGGTTATACAGCATTGCAAGTCATCCATCGATATGCAGTGCAGCTGTTGAGCTGTGCGGACCATGTGTGATGTGTGTATGAATGATACGTATGCATCCTGCTGGATACAGCTGGCTTATGTATTATTTCCCCTACGCCGGCCGACGCGTCAGAAACAAAAACAAAACACAGAAGAAAACACAAAAAAAA
>NW_008827776.1:0-1194 GCF_000691245.1 Trypanosoma grayi
TTTTTGGCCAAATGATGTACGGGGAACATGCATGAATTCTGGCCTATAAAGTTGAACGCCCCTCCCGAAAACCCACATTTTCAAAATTCAACACCACTAAGATACATTTACACCAAATAATTTAATAAATAATTTATATTTTAGATTATCAAATTTTATATAACTTTTATCGTTCACTGCAAATTATCCAATATTGTTTTATTAAATATACATAAAGTAATAGTAAAGAATAAATAATTAAAATATTAAATTAATATAACCACCCCCACCACCCTCGTTACTATATTACACCAACCCCAATCGAAACCCCTCTCCCTGAAAATAGGCTATTTTTGGCCAAATGATGTACGGGGAACATGCATGAATTCTGGCCTATAAAGTTGAACGCCCCTCCCGAAAACCCACATTTTGGAATTTTAGGATTCATTTTATTAAAAATTCTAGGAACAACCACCATTGAACCAAACCCTACCCACCCCACCCCAAACCCAACAACACTACACCATAAAACATTACAATACCATACCACCCCAAACCCACAAACACCCCCACCCACCCCAGACATAGAGGTATGAGACACGTATTCAGCACCCCACCCCACCCCACAACCACACATATGTCAACAAGAATAAATTAAATATTAAAGTATATTAAACTATCATTACAAAATTATATATATCATTTGTATCTTACATATAGTGTTTAATATATTATCTTGTTATATAAAGTTACAATTAAAGTTAATAAAATACACAAAATAATTATTTAATATTTACCCACACACACCGATACTATATTACACCAACCCCAATCGAAACCCCTCTCCCTGAAAATAGGCTATTTTTGGCCAAATGATGTACGGGGATCCTGTATGAATTTCCGGCCATAAAGTTGAACGCCCCTCCCGAAAACCACCATTTTGGGATTTTCTGGTCTCCAATACCCAAATTTTAATGAAATAAATAAATACAAATTTAATATAACTTTACTTTACCAATAACAACATTTTACACCGTTTATCCGTTGATTGATCTATATAAAATAATATCTATAAAATAAAATACATCATATATCAAATATCAAATTTATTACACCAGACCACAACAGCTCCGAATTAATACTATATTACACCAACCCCAATCGAAACCCCTCTCCCTGAAAATAGGCTATTTTTGGCCAAATGATGTACGGGGA
>NW_008827777.1:0-1192 GCF_000691245.1 Trypanosoma grayi
TGCACCTGTCAATGTTCTTTGGTATATTGCAACACTGTAGGTGTGCCGATTGCGATTTCCCTTCCATGTGCCTCATGTTCATCGATTGCTTGAATAGATAATAGCTCTACTGGGAGCTGCTTGTCTTCATTCAGCAACAAAAAGTAGAAGCAAAACACAGCAAACAGCATGCAGAGCACAGACAATCAGTAACAAAAGAACTTGTACAGTAGGCACTTCCCCATGCTTCTTCTATCAGCATACATANTAGACACTTTCCCATGGTTCTGCAACTGGGGTTTTCCACTCGCATACCAGTGAAGAACCATCACTTGTGCTTCTCCTGATGAGATCAGTGTGTTTTATCAGTACTTTTTTTGTACACACTTCTTTGGGGTTTCTCTCTCCCCTGCACCTCAGCACAACCACTACACAGCTGCCTCAATGCACTTCACACCAGCAATCCCCTCTTTGTCTATTGCCCCACTCCAAAATAAACCTCAGGTGGCCAGCATGCCCTGAACGCGTGTCGGCGACGCTTGCGTCACCCGTCAGAAGCACATGCTGAGGCACCGTCAGCGGGGACCACGCCACCACACTGTCGCCTGCAGAATGATTCGTTTTGTGTTGCTTGGGAAGAGGCCAATCCCTCAACAGCGAATACGCACACACACCTCCTTCCTCACTCCCCTTGAAACCCAGACCCAAGTATTGTTACAGTCAGTCACCACAAATAAGACACACAAACACGAGAGGAAATCCCACCTTCACTCTGCTCCTTGAACACATGGTGAGCACCACAAGCGTATGCAGGAACAAAAACAAAAAGAGCACCCACCAACAACTCGATTTAGTGTCGATTTCTGCAAGATGGGCTCTTTGATCGTTTCCTTTACAACGGCCATGTGCAGGTGAAGGACACGTCAAAGCAGCAATAATTCAACACACTTTCTCACTCAACTAGACGTGTTTCCCTCCGGAGAAATTCAAAATATAAAAGCACACAGACTCACATATCTTAATAACCAGCCAAAGGCATCACACCTCACACAGCGTCATGTGTTTCCACCAACATCAAGATGATTTCGAATGTTATGTTCTTCCGTTTGCATCGAGCAGAACCCCCCAAGCAACCATAAATTGAGCATTGGATCCCTGCGACTCCGCACACCAGGAGAGCACAGAGAAAAACTCACAACAAAGCACTGTCCCT
>NW_008827778.1:0-1190 GCF_000691245.1 Trypanosoma grayi
GCGTGCTGAGTGGCACCAACGGGAGGAACGCGGGTGGCCGCGTCGTCGGCTGAGCGCCCCGCTTTGGGTGTCCGCCTGGCGGGTGCGCATGCTGGCGCACGCTTCCCCCCATCCCTCCGAGGTGTGCCGTTATATCCAACGGCTTGTGTTCTTTTCCCGTTTTTTTTTTGTTGTTGCCTGCATGGGCATCCGTTTCCTTCCGTCTACTGCCGCGCACGGGCCTCGTGCCCGCCTATACCCTGCGGCGCATACACGCCGATGTACACCTACCACAGCCGCCTGCCCCTTCACGGGAACGGCGATATACCCTTTCTGTTTTGACCGATTTGTCGTTTCTCTGATTTTGTTTTTGTACTGTGCGCGCCAAATGTGTGTGCCCGGACCGCCCCTGCGCACGGCGGTGGGTAAAATGGCACGGGTTTGTTTGTGACGACGGTGGGCCGCCGTTGAGCGCCGCTCCACGATCTGTTGTTGGTGTGTGTCTGAGTGCACGCTGAATTGGTGTGGCGTGCACGTATGCACGTAGTTGCGCTGTGCCCTATCCCCCCTTTCGCTCCTCTTCCGCTCTCTCATATTCGCGCCTGTGATGACGTGCGGCCCACCTGCGCGTACCAGAAGGCCCCTGCTGCTTGCTACGCTTGCCATTTACTGAACCGCCGAGGTGAGAGCCCGATTGCTAATGATGATGTCGCGTTACGTCTTGTGCGTGCTGTCCGTTGCCCTTTGCTTTGCCTGCGCGTGCGTGGTGGCACAGGACGAGGCAACAACCACGACAACCACTGTGGCTCCCGGACAACCGGCGACGACGACAACCACTGTGGCTCCCGGACAACCGGCGACGACGACGACCACCGTGGCTCCCGGAGCACCGGCGACGACCACCACCACTGTGGCTCCCGGAGCACCGGCGACGACGACGACCACTGCGGCTCCCCGACCACCGGCGACGACGACGACCACTGCTGCGCCCGCAAGAAGCACGACGACGACGGCTGCACCGGGCGGCTCTGCCAACAGCGACGGAAGCAGCAGCAGCAGCGGCTCTGCGTGGGTTCACGTGCCGCTGCTGGTGGCGGCTGTGGCGGCGTCCGTGGCTGCGTGCTGAGTGGCACCAACGGGAGGAACGCGGGTGGCCGCGTCGTCGGCTGAGCGCCCCGCTTTGGGTGTCCGCCTGGCGGGGGCGCATGCTG
>NW_008827779.1:0-1189 GCF_000691245.1 Trypanosoma grayi
CACCTATAACCCCCACCCACCCACAACCCCACACCAATCATAAGCCTACACAACACCCATCCCCACACCACAAGGCCCGTAAGAACATCAAGACAACCCCAACCCAACCCAAACCCAGGATAATAATAAACACCATAATTTTAATTTTTAATATACGTAATCTTTAATAAACTACAACTTTATATATTTCTTTCCTTTGTTTTGTTTTGTGTTTATATATAATAAATATTAACTAAAATTTAAATCATACCAAAACCAAATTAATTATATTATATTACACCAACCCCAATCGAAGTCCCTAATCCTGTTAAAACCCGATTTTGGGCAAAATAATGTACGGGGATCCTGTATGAATTTCCGGCCATAAAGTTGAACGCCCCTCCCAAAAACCCACATTTTGGCATTTTTAGGTCCATATACTCCATGATAAATATAATAATTTTAATTTTAATATATTTCTATAACCTTAAATTTTAATATCTTATATATTATGCATTTATACATGTAATTTGTTATATATATAATCTTAACTTTAATCATAAATCATAATCAAAATAACATTATTAATATTTCACCATACCAATAACCCCAACCCAAATAAAATAAATACACAAAATAAATAATCCCAAAATTAATACCCACCAAGTAATTAACCGAACAACATAATGACACAAAATAAACAAACACTACAACCCAACCCAAAATATGGTTACATAAAATACCAATAAAATAATCCAATCCCAAACCCACCTACCCTAATTTTAAATAAAGAAATTAACAAAATTATTCACCACCCCAACCCCACCCAAGAATTATTATTATATTACACCAACCCCAATCGAAACCCCCTCTCCCGTATTTTCGTAATTTTAGGCCAAATAATGTACGGGGATCCTGTATGAATTTCGGGCCATAAAGTTGAACGCCCCTCCCAAAAACACACATTTTGGATTTTATGCCGACAAATAAATAAAATATTTTATTAAATTAAATTCAAGATTCATTAAAGTTAAAATATCATAACCAAATTTATTGTTCGATTTTTCGTTTTAGTGAAATCATATAGTTAAAGATTTATATAAATTAATTTTCTAATAACTAATATTCAAATTTTATTATATTACACCAACCCCAATCGAAACCCCTCTCCCTGAAAATAGCCTATTTTTGGCCAAATGATGTACGGGGA
>NW_008827780.1:0-1189 GCF_000691245.1 Trypanosoma grayi
GGCAGTGTGGTGGCATGGTCCCCGCAGTCATTGCCACGGCATGTGCTTCTGACGGGTGAGGCAAGCGACGCTGAGACGGGCTCAGGGCATGCTGGCCACCTGATGTGCCCCTTGGAGAGGTGCAACAGACATTGAGGGGATTGTTGGTGTGAAGTGTATGGAGGCAGCTGTGTAGTGGCTGTGCTGAGGCGCAGGGGAGAGTGAGAAGTCCCAAAGAAGTGTGCAGAAAAAGTACTGGGAAAACACAGTGATCTCATCCGGAGAGGCACAAGTGATGTCTCTTCACTGGCATGCGAGTGGAAACCCCAATTGCAGAAGCATGGGGAAGTGTCTACTGTACTAGTTCTTCTGCTGCTGATTGTCTGTGCTCTGCGTGCCATTTGCTGCGTTTTGCTTCTTTTTAAAATCTTTTTCTGAACCAAGACAAGCAGCTGCTAGTAGAGCTATTATCTATTCAAGCAATCGATGAGCATGAGGCACATGACAGGGAAATCGCAATGGACACATCTACGGTGTTGCAAGATACCAAAGAGCATTAGCAGCTGCAGTCTCAGAGATGTGGTACTCTGTGAACCTGTTTCAATCCTGCGCCGAGGCAGAAGGAAGACTAGACTGCTGGCATCTATGGGACTGCAGTTGAGAGACATCCAGGTGTTGTTTCTGGTACTGATGGTTGTGGCTGAACCGTTTCTTTCCTGTGCTGCTGCTGCTGGTGGCGTGGTCCCCCGAACGAGAATGGCCACGCCTGCAGCCGACGACGATTCCTTGGTGACACTCACGAACTGCTTTCCCAGCGTTATACTCGGTGGTTTGCTCAACACCTACACCTGCGAAGTTAACAATGCCCAAACACTGATTGGCTTGGAGCTCTCCGCCTCGTACTACCATAAAGCAGACCTCATTACTGGCTGGCCGGCGACTCTTGGTGCGGAAACCAAAAAAATTACATTCGTTCCTGATGGTGGCCCATCTTCAGGACGTTGGGAAGTGGTCATTACTGGGCGTCCTGACATTTCAAGCACCATCACTCCTCGGACGACCAATAAGAGCATGGACTTCATGATGATTACTGCGACTCGTGCGAATTTTGCTTTACTCCATCCATATTACGGTATGGGTGTATCGTGGGCACCTAATCTCCCGAGTGGCACCACGGCTTCCGACTACATGCTGGTCCGCTCTTTCAATG
>NW_008827781.1:0-253 GCF_000691245.1 Trypanosoma grayi
GCATCTCTCTCACTGCTGTAATGGGCTTTGCTTGGCACATGATTGTGTGCCGCCCACATGAGCGGGCCTTCTCTGAAGTATTCTTCTAACTGTATCTCTCCTGTGTCTGTGTTGCGCCACGATGCGCATGTTGGGCTGCTGCTGCTGTTTGGAGGTGGTCTGTGTGGTGCTGCTCTCCCCGCTGTATGTGTGTGCGCGCCTTTGCAGGCTTAACCCCCTTCGCTGCTGTAGCTGGCTTTTTTTCTTTTTTTTT
>NW_008827781.1:372-1187 GCF_000691245.1 Trypanosoma grayi
CAGTGTGCCTCGGGCTGTGATGATGGCGGCGGTGGGGCGTCCCGCGTTGTTTGTGGTGGCCGTCGTGCTGTGCTGCGTGTGTGGCTGTGCAGCGACGCCTGCCGAGGGCATCAGTGGGCAGAGGAGGGAGGAAGTGGCGCTTGACCTGAAGCAGGCGAAGGAGAAGGCGGTTGAGGCCAAGAATCTTGTGACTGACGCCAAGAGAGAGGCGGACGCTGTAAAGAGTGCGACGGAGCAATTAAAGGCTGCGGCTGCAACGGCCTCAGCGGCTGCAGTGGAGCTAAATAATACAGTGAAGGCGTGTATTGATGCTAATGGAAAAATTGAAGATGTGATTCGTTTGGCTGATGAAGCAAAAAAAAAGTCTGAAGATGCTTCCGATCTGGTGGATGCCGTAGTGGTGGGGGTGGCAAAGATTCTGAATAGAACGGCAGAAGCAGAGAAGTTGGGGAAGGAATCGCAGGTCGCGTCTCGCAGTGCCGCACGAAAAGCTAACGCAAAGGTGGCGGACCTCGCAGAGCAGGCATCAGAGAAAGCAGAAGAGGTGATTACGTTGCTGTCGCTGACACAGGCTAGCGCCGAGTTGACACGAATCAACGATGGGTGGAAAGAAAGGCATTCGCTTGCTGCTGCCGCCTACGCTAAACAAATTTTTGAATACAGCAATGAAGCAAAGGTATTATCTTCAAAACAATACGCTGCAGTGTATCCATTGAGGAACCCTGCTAAGTCTGCAGAGGAGCTGGCGAAGAAGGCAGAGGATGCCGCGGTGATGGCTGGGAATGCAGTGAATGAGGCATTTACGCGCGCAGAAC
>NW_008827783.1:0-1184 GCF_000691245.1 Trypanosoma grayi
GGGGGGGGGTGTAATTGATGAAGTGTCTCCCCCTCAGGTTGCGTGATACCATAGACTTCAGCGTGTGCCTCATTTGCCCATGTTTGTCCCTCTCTCTGTCTTTCTCTCTCTCTCTTCCTGCCTGTATGACGTCATACTGCTGTTGCTGCAGCTGGCACAGGTGGTGTCTTTCGGTACACCGCGTGGGTGCTCGTTTTCTTTTGCCTTTTGCTCCTGTTGCCCATCTCTGTTGTTGTTGTTGTTGTCGCCGCTCCCGCCGCGCTGAGGGCGTAGCAAAAAGGGGGAGCAGAAGCGTGGGACGGTGTAGCTGTGGACAAGATGCCAGAGACCCCGACGGCTGCTACGAGTGGCGGCGACGCTGGTGGTGGGAAGAGCGCATCGCTGCTGCTCNTGGACAAGATGCCAGAGACCCCGACGGCTGCTACGAGTGGCGGCGACGCTGGTGGTGGGAAGAGCGCATCGCTGCTGCTCAAGGAGCAGGAGCAGTTCGTCTTTGACTTCGGGGGCGCCGCCGCGGCGCAGGACGGCAGCCGCGCCTCCTCCGCCGCTTCGCAGGAACGCAACAGCGCCAATGACGACGAGGACGGGAGGGAGCGCCACAATGACGCGGATGCGGCTGCGCGAGTGCAGGGAAGGCCCGCCGTGCCTCCGCTAACTGCCACAGAGGTGCAGCAGAGCTTTACCACCGCTTTAGACGCTGGTGACAAGGTCTTCGTGAAGCTGCCGCTCGACGTGGCAGTGGAGCAGTTCCAGTTAGGCCTTCGGCGCTATGAGGAGGCGTTGTGCCGACAGGCGAAGCAGAAGAAGTTGAAGCAGAATCCAAATCCAAAACATAAGCAGCAGCCACAACAGCCGCCACGTGGGCCAGCGACGAAGCAGCGGGATGAGCAACGCCCGGAAAGGCAGCAGCATAGCAGCAACGTGGGAAAAAAGCGCAAGCGGTCCTGACGTCTGGACTGCAAGCAACACTCTCAAATAAAGCGGATTAAAACATGCACCACCCACCGACCCACCCACACATGCCGCTGTTAACTGTGGTGTGACAAGGGGGTTCCGGACGAACACAGAGGGTGGGGCCTCTATCATCCTGGTGTCAAACATCGTCTGTGGTGTGGCTAAAAGTCGATCAGATGCTATGCCTTTCTTTTTTTCTATCTTCATTTATCTTTCTCCTGTTTTTTTTT
>NW_008827784.1:0-1183 GCF_000691245.1 Trypanosoma grayi
ACTGTGGGACGATTCAAATTTTAGATAGAGGTGAGTGAAGAGAAAAGGAAGAGAAGGGAGATCACCGTAGAGACACTTGCATGTAGGCAATAACACTCATAGATGAGTGCCATGATGTACAGGGCTGTTGAAGGAAAGAAAATGAAACAAAATCGAACGACTGTAGCAGCAGAAAAGCGGAATTGAAGCAGGAATTTTCTTTACATTCGCTGCGTGCATGTGCGTGGTGCCGATGCCACAACAACGATCGACTACACACGCACATCAATACGCGCGTTGCGGAGTTTCGAAGGTCTACAAAGGCGTCCGATTGCTTTTACGTTTGCTGTAGATTCTGCGGATGTCTTTGTTTCTTGCCGTTCAAGAGACCCTCTGAGAGGGCATCGTTGCTCATCCGCATTTCATAGTACTTTCGCTTCGTCTCATGCAGCTCGCGCCGTAGCCGCTCCGCCTCGTACTTCAACTCTGAAATGTGCGTCGACGTCATATTGAGCTCCGACGCCTTCTGCTTCATCACAACATTCTTGTGCTGCAGGTCCTTCTGATACACATTCAGCTGCTGCGCCACCTCAAGCCCGGGCTGGCGGGCGAGTATGTTCTGCAGCTCCGTCACAAGGCGCTGCTTCTCCTGCAGCTCCATGTCTTTCTCCACGCACTCCTCCGACTTTGTAATGAGGCGGCGCTGCAGGTGTGTGATTTTGCGCTCGAGCTCCTCCGGCGTGGGGTCTTGCCCTTCCACCTTCTCCCAGCGCAGCGCATTCTTCGGGTTCTCGGCTTCCTCCGTGAGGGCCTGGACTCTGGCGCGCTGTGCCGTCAGCTCGTACTGCAGCTGCTTGATATCCTCCTTTAGCTGCTCCGTGTGGCGGGCACGTGTCTGGGCGATCATCGACTGCCGCTTCAGCTCCTCAATTTTTAGCCGTAGCAGCCGCATATCCTCCTGACGTGCGCGGTACGCTGCCTCTCCGTTGGTGAGGGCTTCCTGCTGTGTGCGCACCTTCTCATACAACAGCGCAAGCTCGTCGTTGCGGCGAATGAGCTGTGTGCCTAGAAGATCCCGCTCGCTACTCACTGCCAGGAATCTCTGACGCTGCTGGCTCAGCTCCACGTCACACTGGTTAATGACCTTCACGAGCTGCTTGATCTGCTGGCTCACGTTTTCACACTGCTGGTTGGCCTCATCAAA
>NW_008827785.1:0-1181 GCF_000691245.1 Trypanosoma grayi
GTGGTTCGACATGGCGCTGCGGCTGTTCCCGACTGTAACATACTTCGCGAAGCGTGACGACGACATGTTCCTGCGCGTGCCGCAGTACCTCGCCGACCTGCGCTCACTGCCGCGCAGAGGGGTGTTTTGGGGGGACCTGTCAACAGCACTGTGCGAAAGGGGAATGTTACTCACCAATATGATTACTTTATGGGGATGTGCTTCACTCTTGCGAGGGATGTGGTGCAGCAGCTTGTGTTGTTTGAGCCTGTGCGACGGCTGGTGTATTCACCTTATACGAAACAACGATTGAACGGCTATCGCTTTTATAACACGCAGCATGACGACGTGATGGTGGGGCAGGAATTGCGGCTGGAGGTGCGATACCCAGCACTGGTGGCTGTGGAGGATTGCCGGAGCCGGTTCCATAATGCCCATAATGGTGAAGGACGCCTTCTTGTGATGCCAGTGTCTTTTTTTTTTTTCATGTGCCACATGAAAATAAATACTTCACTATGATGCATATATTTGGCAAAGGTATAAGGAACAGAATGAGCGTGTGGAAGTGACGGAGGGAGGGAGCCCTTAGATTGCGGCGTTAACAAAATACAAAAGGCACCACCGGATGTGTCTGCTTTAATCATGTTTTATAACCCCATCTGGCCACCTAACTTCCTTTTAATGCTTAAGAGTATTGCTTCTATACTATGCTTTGCTTTCGTATTCACCTACATGATTGCTTTACTATGTTGTTTATCCACAACCGTCACTTTTATTCCTCGAAGGTGGTACCTCTGACGCCAGCTTAATGGCTGTGACTAAGGTGTTCTCTGTTTGACTTGCTGCTACTGCTGCTGGTGCTGGGACCCTGGTTCCCATCCTTGCTGCTATAAACTGGTGTACCTTCTTTTTACCTCGCGATCCTCTTTTTATAGTAGTTCCCATCGGTCATGGCACACCGTCGCCTACAGAATACGATTCGTATATGTGTGTGTTGCGTCTCCCTTCTCATCTTTGTTGCTGGATTCCAGTACATTGAGGTTAGATCTCGGCTTCGTCCCCGTAATCTTCCACACGGTGTACCCGCTAAAGACACTGTGACGAATCCTCGCAGCTCACACGCCCTGTTTGACAGTAAGTCCCTGCAGTACGTCCCACGCAGTGTTGTGCGCACTTGGAAGAAGCGTGACTTCCTCATTGTG
>NW_008827786.1:0-1180 GCF_000691245.1 Trypanosoma grayi
GCTGCGTACGAAAACCCCACGAACATTGTCGCCTGTGAAGTACTGCATGTCCTGCCCTGGGGAAAGGTGCGTTGCGACGGCGTGAGCCTATTACCAGTGTCTGCTGCATCTCGTTATGATGCGCTACCTCAATGTCAAGTTGTATGGCACGGACAAATATGTTTTAGGCGGTGTACGCGTGTACACACTTTGCCTTTTAGTGGAGTATCGAATTGGGTGCGGCATCACGCTCGACTCCCTGAATATCCTGTGTGGCATGCAAACGTTTTACTACACGGCAAATACACTCATTCTGTTTGCTGCACCTGTTGTTGTTGTTGTTGTTGTTTTTGTTTTTTTGTTTTTTACTCTGATGCGCGCGTGAGTGGTGCAAGATAGCAAGATAAACTCTTTCGCTTGNCACTTTGCCTTTTAGTGGAGTATCGAATTGGGTGCGGCATCACGCTCGACTCCCTGAATATCCTGTGTGGCATGCAAACGTTTTACTACACGGCAAATACACTCATTCTGTTTGCTGCACCTGTTGTTGTTGTTGTTGTTGTTTTTGTTTTTTTGTTTTTTACTCTGATGCGCGCGTGAGTGGTGCAAGATAGCAAGATAAACTCTTTCGCTTGCTCGCCGAAGGAAAGCGACGGACGCCCCCGTCACTTATTTCGTTCTGGGACTCCGGTCACCCGTCGTTGGTTGTCCGCGCGGCTCTTAGGCCTGCTCATGGTGGAAAGGGCGGCGGCTCCTGTACCGTTATTGTGTGTTGGAATACTGCAGAGAGGCGCGTCTGTCGGCGTACACAAGGCTGTGTTGCAAGACAAAAGCAAACAACACAGCCACAGGNCATCTCATTTGGGTTTTTAAACGATTATGACAAAGGCGTGGAGGTTCTCCTGGGCTTACGCGGCGTGCTCCTTCACAATCTTTGCCACAATCTCGCTATGCGTTTTTTTCTGCTACGTCGTATTCGTGTTGCGTCGCCGTCAGCGACAACAGCGCTCGGTAGAATCTGTTTTTCAGCAGCGTCATCAGCAGCGCCAACAGAGAATGCAAGACCGTCGCGTGTACGCAGAAAATATGCGTGCGTTGTTTCTCTTCTTACAGTCTGACATTACAACATTAAACACGACTGCAATCCCTCCCGCCGCACCAGCTGCAAACCCCTTTTCCGGCCCAGCAAGTGGTGCGACAC
>NW_008827787.1:0-1177 GCF_000691245.1 Trypanosoma grayi
GCGCGCGCGAGCGCCGCCACTGCCGCCGAGTTGCCGATGTTGCGCAGCGTGAACATCGCCTGGTAGCGCTGCCACAGCGACGTGGCGCCACTCGCGTCGCACAGCAGCCGCTCCAGCTCCTCCACGGTGTCTGGCACGGGGCCGTCGGTGTTCGCCGACGAAAAGGCGGGCGCGGGGTCGACAGAGACGTACAGGCAGTCCATGGGCGACTGCACCGCCGCATCCCCCTTCGCCTCACGGGTGAGGATGCGCTGCAGCGCCAACTCGCACGACTCGCGAATCGCCACCTCTGGCTCGCGCGCCGCGTCCATGTACTCCTGCAGGATCGGCTTGCTTGACGAGGCGGCGATGGCGCCGAGCGACTCGATCGCCTCGTGGCGCGTGACGATGCTGTACCTATCGGCGTTGCGGATGATGCGCTCGAGGAACGGGCAGGCCTCCTCCAGCCCACACTGGCCAAGGTTGTACGCCAGCTCGTGTTGCAGCAGCACGGAGTCGGTGGTGTCGATGGCCTTCGCGAGCAGGTGCACACCGGCGGAGGACTTCAGAATCGTCTCCTTCAGGCGGTACAACTCGCGTGTGCGGCTGTCGAGCGGCTCCGCAGGGTCCAGCAGCTTGCTGTAGTCCTCCTCGTACGCGGCAAAGTCCTGCGCCATCTCTTGTGAGTGTTTCTCTTTCTTTGCGTGGGTGTGTGAATCTTGCACCACAGATCCACGGCGGGGGTGGGCGAAGGAGTTGGAGGTGGAGGAAGAAGAGGAGAGAAATAAAGAGAGGTTCTGTGTGGCCCCCAGCGAATGCACATATACGCATAGCGGAAAGAAACGCAGGAGCATCTAAACGGAAGGTCAAAACGCGGCTCAGAGAGAGAGAGAGAGAGAGAAAAGCCACAATATCATTAGCGAGTACATGTCTATTTTTTTTTTGCGTTTTGTGGCCATATCATCCTTCTGTGTTGTAGTGGGGAAAGGTAAGACACGCAAGAAACAACAACCGCAACGTCCAAGGCAGCCTTAGCAGTAGTGGTACTGGTAGTGGTAGTAGTAACGGTAATAGTAATAGTGGTGGTGGTGGTGGTAAATGAAGTAGTGTTAGTAGCAATGTGAACAACACAGTCGTTCTTCGGCGTTGCCATTGTGTTCGTTTTCCCCACTCCCCCCGCACTGTCGCCGCTCTTGTT
>NW_008827788.1:0-689 GCF_000691245.1 Trypanosoma grayi
GCGCCGTACGGCGTTGACGGCAGCGAAGCCGCACCGACGACGGCGGTGTTGAGCGGCTCGCTGCCGGCCGCCGTGGAGGAGGCGAGGCAGCGGCCACGCGCGTTGTGGATCCACTGCTGTGCCATGTACCGGTTTTCCTTCACCACGAGCGCATCGAAGAGTACAGTGATGTTGCGGCTCAGCTGCACAATGGCGAGAACCGCCTCGTTCGGGCTCGGGTACCACGCGAGTGCCTCAACCTTCGCGATGTTGCTGAACATCCCACACGGCCGCAGCGCCATCGCGACAGGTGCACTTGACGATGGCAGCGATAACGACGATGGTGCAGCAGCATGGCTCTCAGCTGCCGCACGGCTGGGGCGACTCGCTGGCGTCACCTCGACAATGTGGACGGCCTTTGTGCTTCCGATTGCCAGCATGCTGTAACCAGGCAGGTAGTCAACGCAGAGGAGGCCGTCGCTAAGCGTCAGTTTCCCCACCAGAGGGGTTGTCGTCATTGGCTTCTTCTTCTTCTTTGGTCCAACGGCGCTACTCGTCACCAGCGACGCCGACGCAGCCGTCATCGGTGACCCCCCAACACTCGACAAGCGACACACGAGACCTGAATCAGACATGCGTACGCCTTTCGTTACCACCACTTTTACTGGTGTTACTACTGTTTTTGTTTCTGTTTCCGCAGATTTATTCGA
>NW_008827788.1:723-1176 GCF_000691245.1 Trypanosoma grayi
ACACACACACACACACTTTTTTAACCGTACTCTTTCACGGCGCGTATATACGTGTGTGTGTGTGTGTGTTCTGGTCGAGTCTCTTTCCTTCCCTCTCAACTAGGCACACATTAAGTAGAGCCAACAACAGAGCAAAAAGCGAAGAGGAAGGAAACCCAAGGAATGAATATAGAACTACCTTTGCAGCTGTGCCCCCCCATACCACACACACACACACACACACACAGATCATATATATAAATATATATATATAGGTATATATGTGAACACTCACAAAAAGGAAGTCGTCACAGAGAGATGCTGGAAATCAACATAGAGACAGCGACAATGCGGTTGAAGAAATCGAGTATCTGTGGGTCTGTGCGATGTACGAGACATGGACTGTATGGCGACGGCGTGCGAATGGCGCCACACACACACACACACACACACACACACAGACACACACACACA
>NW_008827789.1:0-1175 GCF_000691245.1 Trypanosoma grayi
AATAGGCTATTTTTGGCCAAATGATGTACGGGGATCCTGTATGAATTTCCGGCCATAAAGTTGAACGCCCCTCCCGAAAACCCACATTTTGACATTTTAACCCTCCCAAACATAAATTAATTAATAAATAATAATTACTTAAACATTTCTATAAAAATAACCTTTATATTATACAACGAAACGAAGACATAATAAAATAAATTAAAGTTTGAATCATTTAAATATAACAAAATAATATTCGACATTAAATTACTATATTACACCAACCCCAATCGAAACCCCTCTCCCTGAAAATAGGCTATTTTTGGCCAAATGATGTACGGGGAACATGCATGAATTCCGGCCTATAAAGTTGAACGCCCCTCCCGAAAAGCCCGTTTTTGAGATTTTGGATGTATTTTATTAAATTTTATTAACACCATTTCATGTACCATATTCCACTACAACCCAACCTCCCACCCCACCCCAACATACAACCTCCCACCCCACCCGTAACCACTAGCCTACATCCCCTAACCCTAACCCAACACAAAGGCACCCATAACTCACACCCACCCCAACGTACAACCTCCACCCCACAACCAGTATCCCCAACCATAAGTGCCACCCCACCAACACACCACAGCCACTCCAGCCACCCACAACGTATTAAATTTTAATATAATATAATTTTAAATGAATCTTTATGTAACCTAACTTTCACTTTTCGTTTACCATTATTATTTTGTTATTTTAATAATCATAAATCTTAAATATAAATAAATCATAGAATACAATTACCATATTACCACCACCCCTGAATTAATTATTATATTACACCAACCCCAATCGAAACCCCTCTCCCTAAAAATAGGCTATTTTTGGCCAAATGATGTACGGGGAACATGCATGAATTCTGCCCTATAAAGTTGAACGCCCCTCCCGAAAACCCACATTTTGGGATTTTAGAGTACCTCCTAGATAATAAATTTTAATCTATAATCTATAATCTATACTTAACTAAAATCTTATCTCATCATTTATATTACAGATGACGTTTCATTTGTTTTGTTATAATATCAAAGATTCAAATTAAAAGTTATAAATAAAAACTAATTAATACTATATTACACCAACCCCAATCGAAACCCCTCTCCCTGAAAATAGGCTATTTTTGGCCAAATGATGTACGGGGA
>NW_008827790.1:0-1172 GCF_000691245.1 Trypanosoma grayi
AGCAGCAGCAGCAGCCCCGGCGCGAGCACCACGATGGGGATCCAGAAGTACACCTCTGTGGAGAGGTAGAGGCCGTACGCAAGCCAGCCAAGGCCGAAACACGTGATGGCGTAGTACGCGGCCATGCCGACCCCCATCGCGAAGCCGACAATGAAGCGGCGGAAGGCGGAGAAGAGATACGCGGCAGCGCCGTTGGTGCGCGGCACGTACCCGGGCGGCGGCGCCGGCAGCCCCTTGAAGATGCGCGCGCTGACCGCCGACGCCTCCTGCACCTGCATCGCCACTACAAACATGGGAATGAAGAACAGCAGGAAGGGCGGCACCGACGAGAAGGTGACGTACCACCACTGAATGCCGACCGTCGTCGCGTCGTCCTCGACGAGGTTCACCATCATCACCACAAAGCCGCTGTACATGTAGCCAACAAGGCCGCCAAGCAGCAGAAACGGCACGGCGCCAATGAGGCCGTCGAGTAAGTTGCCGAACCAGCGCTCATCCTTCGACGTGAAGGCGTAGAAGAGGAACATGACGAGGAAGAGGAAGCCGGCGCAGCTGCCGGACGAAATGTAAACGGGCGTCTCCAACATGAAGCTGAACGGTAACTGCAGCGCCGCCACCACGACGAATGCAACAAAGGCGCCAAGCCCCAACACGCACGCGCACACGAGCCAGAAAAGCGGCTCCACCGGGTCGAGTTCATCGCCATCGCTGTACGACGCCATGTATATGAGCTTCTTGTGCTTCGGCAGGTAGTTCGGGTCGTATACCAACGAGCCGTCGCTCTCAATCCGCGTCGACGGGTTCCGCATAATTGTCTGCAGCCGTTGCTGACCAGCCACAAACGGGTCGGTTGAGACATTGTTCTTGTTCTTGCCGGCGAGTGGGTTGCCCGGCAGTCCACCGCCGGAGTATCCCTTGATACTATGGTAGCTGCTGCCGCTTCGATTGAATGCGGGCGTGCTGTCGTGTACGCTCATCTTTCCTTGTCTTGGATCTACTGTTTTATGCTGCTGCTGCTGCTGCGTCTGCTGTCTCTCTGTCTAACCTTCCTTCACTCTACGTGCGTCTTTTGCCCAGTTCCCAGCGTTCCGCAGAGTCTGACTGCACACGCACGTACACGATGGGCGGAGTGGAACTGTAACCCCGCAACTGCTTGGCCGCAGGCCTCTTAT
>NW_008827791.1:0-1172 GCF_000691245.1 Trypanosoma grayi
GTCCTTCGTGTCATCGACCGCAGCAGCAGCGGATGTAGGTTTTTCGTTAGGTACATGATTTGTACCAACACTCGTGGAAGCAGATGTTACTGCTCCCTGCGCTGTCATTGCTTCAGTACCGCTCTCCTTAACAATCGTCACGACGGCACTCGAGACGCTGTTAGATTCTGGCGAAGTGGTAGCCTCGTGTACGGAGGTATTATTTTCAGGAGCTGCACCATCAGAGCGGCTCGTCATGGTATCAGCTGCTTGAGAAACATCGTTTTTACTCTCGCCCTGTTTTCCCACATTTTGGGGGTCGCCGCGTTTCCGCGTATCCTGCGCACCAACTCTACCTTGATTGGGATGATCACTTCCACTGGTGATTCCTCCTGGATGGTCAGTGGCAGAGGGGTTGGTTTGTTGGTGTCCGGAAGGTGTCTCCTCTTCCAGTGTTTCTTTCTTTTCCAAACTTTCCGGTTCTTTTACTCTTTTGGCAATCTCAGCTTCATTATGATTTTGGATTCCGTCCGCCTTATCCTTGTTGGAGATACTTTGAGTGCGTGTCCTACCAGAACTCAACTCCCCGTCTGTCTGCTCTCTGTTCCCCTGTGCAGATGCTGATTCAGGCCCAGGCGTCAAAACAGTGTCTTGAGGTGACTTCCCCTTACCTCTCGCTCCATCAGGGCCGCCCTCCGTAATTGATTTAGGTGCCCCCATCCCGGAAGACACACAAGTCCCATCACCCGAGGCACCAGCTTCTGAATCAGGGCAGCGGGTGGCTTCTTTGGGTAGCCCCTGACGTTCCGCCAAGCTACTTCCCAGCCTCGTCACAGTTAAATCCGTGCAACCTCCTTCAGTACCTGTGCAGGACACATCGGAGTCGGGGTTTTTAGTATCTGCACAGTTTAAACCCCCTTTAACTTTACAGGAGGTCGCAGAAGCGGCAAAGCAGTTCACACGCGAATCACCATTCTTACAAACTTCAGGCTCCAGTGCTTTGCCACTCTCTCCACGGGAAGAGCAATTCTGCAAAGTGGCCTGCCCTCCAGGTGAAGGGCACACCTTACCATCAGACCTTGTAGAAAGGTCATTAGACACCGAGGATGACACGAGATCTGTCCCAGATGAAGAAGTCTCTTGATCGTCGCCTTCTGCCGCACACCCGCAGGCGCACCACGCACACAGCGGCG
>NW_008827792.1:0-1171 GCF_000691245.1 Trypanosoma grayi
AGCGCGCATTTCTCGAGGAAGTCATCCACGGAGGCGTACTTCATGTTCGAAATATAAAAGTTGTCGGCTTTGCTTACAATAATAGTGGTCGCAATCCTGCGCAAGCGCACAGAGACAGAGAGAGAGGGAGTCCAGGAACGAAAGCAAAAACAAGGAAAGAGAAGAATGAGTGGAACAGCATCAACAACCCGCACATGCCGCCTCTTGCTGTAGCCCGGCCCGGCCCCTGTGCACCACGAGGCGTGTGCACTGCGCACACACACACACACAGAGAGAGAATCCAAGCCCACACATGGCGCCACGTGGCTCTTCCAGACTACAGCGAAACAGTGCAGAAAACAGAGCGGCATATTGTGCAGTTTCAACTTGTTTTTTCGTGTAGAAAACGAAAGTCACACACAATAATGATTTGTGAAATGACGATATTAGCTGTTTCGGAAACGCATATCCCCCCATCACTGTTGCGAAGTTCTCGGCAATACATTTTCCGCACGGCAACGCCCCCTAGGTGATACGGTATTCATGAGCCCTGCCACCTGAGAGAATGCCCAAGTCCTTGGTGCGGAGAAACCAAGGTGAATGGATAGCCGCCGTAGCTATGTCAGGAGATAGAATTATCAAGTTGATGTTGTTATACTCAAAGGATAACGCACGCGTTTTTACTTCGATAGGCAGCACATGTTGGTCGGTTATGTCTACCACCCAGCGTGGGTAGTGGGCCTATCAGTGGGCGCGAACAGACGGACGCTTTCACCCTCTTCTGTGGTAAGGCACCGTACATTTGCTCTGCTCCGCCGCGTAGAGTCACCGTTACTCACCACTCACATAGGCTCACGCAAGGCCCCACCCACAACACATTCCACCCATGGTGTTAATCACAAACGGAAATCCCATTTAACTGGATCTCTCACCTCTGAACAGACAGCATCCCATGGCATCACATGAGGCTGTTGTTGCCGCATATTCATACTCACACTCACATAATTCCTCACGACACGATGCTCTCCCAACTGTGTTTCACCCTCTTCTCTCCCCCTCCCCCTCTTTGAGGGATGCCTTATCACGCGCATTCCCCACACAAAGCCGTCGACCACCATGCGACACATGTGGTGGCTCAGCGACATCGCTGGTGCGCCCAGAGCAGAGAACACTCTCTGGGAAGAGGCAGCAC
>NW_008827793.1:0-1171 GCF_000691245.1 Trypanosoma grayi
GACGACTTGATGGTCATGGCGCGCGTCTACACGCAACTCACACAGCTGCCGAAGGAGGTGCTGAGGAGCAGTAATAAAGTTGCTATTGAGGAGATCATGCGTGCTGCTGTGGTGCTCCGGGAGAGGCACGCGCAGTGCGTTCAGCAGGCGCGGGAAGACTTTCTGCAGGGCCGCGTGACGAAACTCGGCATGCTGGCGGACAAGCGGATGCGAAACTCAGCGCTGACGTTGGTGTGGAATCTGCTCTTCCGAGAATGGTACAGGGGGTGGAATGGGGACGATGTCATCACGCCGTTCCTCGTCACCGTGCTGCGGGTTTCGGCAGCGATAACATTGCGCTCTTTTTCTTTTGTCCGGCGTTTCCTGCAGTCAGCCACTTCTAGTGCTCAGTGACGGTGCGTGTGCGTCTGGTGACGCAACCAAAGTTTTTTTGTGTGTCTGTGAAATTATGGGTGTATGTCTGCCTGTTGGCGTCTGTCTGTGTGTCTGTGTGAAGCCTGCGTTGTTCAATGGCACAGCCACAGCACGTGTGTATGTTGCTTCCTTTGCGGTTTGTGGTACGGCCCCGGTGGCGGATATCCACACGCCCACAGTGCTGCTGCTGCTGCTGCTGCTGCTGATCCCGGGATTTTCCTCTCTGTGTGTGTGTGTCTTCTTTCTCCCCCGCCCAGTCCTGCACTCTACAGGACACAATAGGGATGCAGGAGGGCGGCACCGTCACCCCCGCCACCCTCCTTGAGGCCAGTGTGCGGAAGATCGAGAGGGAGTGTGCCGCCCTCAACGCGACTGTGGCGTCTGGTTCGCCGGTGTGTGCCTTCTGCGCCCCCATCTACGCCAAGCTCGAGCAGCAGCAGCGGCGGCCCGCGGTGACTCAGCTCGACCCCGCCATGCGGCAGTCGTGCGACGACTGGCTTGCCATGTACAGCGTGAGGGCGCAGCTGCTCGATTCCCTGCTGCGGCTGGCGGAGCGCGAGTACGTCCCGCAGCTGCAGGCTGGGTGGGCTGCTGAAGACGGTGACGCCACACGGCTGCTGCTTCGGCGTTTTGCCGCAGCGAAGCACGATGCACGCGCGGTCCTGCGCGAGGTGCGGCAACGGACGCTTCTCCCGCTGTCGGTCGCGCGCGATGTGTACGGAGCCGTTGCGGCAGGAGTGGCGGGGGGCACGCACCG
>NW_008827794.1:0-1170 GCF_000691245.1 Trypanosoma grayi
GAACTGCGACAGGCTGGGGGCATCGCTGGGCGCGCTGATCTCAGCCTCCGGCAGCATGGTGGTGCACACGTCCTCGTACCGCGGGCAAGCAATGTTGCCGTTCCCATCAAAATCGCCTTGCACCTTCAGAGACTTCCCCTCCGGGCACAAGTAATACGTGGGGGCACCAGCGTACTGCACGTACACCGACCCCTTATAGCACGCCACGCGCACACACACGTCACCAATCGGCTCGCCCTTTACCGTCAGACCATTTCCATGCACGCACCGCGAGTTCGTGCCGACAAGACTCCCAGGCATGTTGCTCTCAGTGCCATCAATGCAGCTGTAGCCTTTGTCCGCCACAATAATGGGGCAGTAGTCCATCATGTCCTCCCGCCTGCCACCACGCTGTATGTCACCATCGGTCTTCTCGAAGTACCTGTACATCTCGGGAAGCTTGTTATGATTTTGAATGGCACACGTTCCCAACGCCTGGCGGTCAGACGTGCATCGCAATTTGGGTTCCTCTGTTTTGTCGCAGAACATGCTGGGGTACTTAGATTTACCGTTTTCAACGCATTTCTTATCTTTCAGAAACTCGCAACCAGAGTTATTTCCCCAACTCATCGGCTCTGCCTTGGTCCACACAACCTGATAATAGCCCAGGTCAGCGAACGCTGCAAGTGTCAGTCCAGTGTAGTGCCCAGCGCCCACAAGACCAGCCATCAGCTCGTCCTTCGCATTGCGCCGCTTCCAGTGGGAACTCACACCAAACTTTGTGGAGAATCTCCCGTCTTTCGGGTCAAGATTCAAAAGGTTTGCAGCCTTCCAAGAATCATCTCCCCGAAGAGCAACAGCAGACCTCGAATTCATTACATCGGTTTGCAGCTCGTTCACAGATTGTCCACTGTCTGCCCACGCAGTAGTGTCCTCCATCTCCATGCCATTAAAGTCTTTGCATTGGTAGTGATACGATCCCCACTTCCTTGTATACTTGCCGTAAGAGGCATAGATCCTCTTTCCGCGGGCCTCATAAGCAGCTAGCGAAAACAAAAATGTGTCCTTCACGATGTCAACATTGAACCCCAGGGTGTGCGCAATCTCGTGTGCGGCGACGCGGACGGCCTGCGACGTGCGTGCAATGTGGCGCGGGCTGTAGTTGATCACGCCAATCACCGGCCGCCCATC
>NW_008827795.1:0-1169 GCF_000691245.1 Trypanosoma grayi
TATGCTGCTCAGCGGTCAAAAAAAGGAGGGCTTTACAAGACAGTTCTCGGCCTTACGGCCGCCCCATCGAAAGGGAGGGCGCGCGGCAATGGAAGCGGTTTAAGGGTTTCGATCCCTTCGGATTGAGCCCTTCAGTAAAACCCTTCTCGTTTGCAGAACTGAATTTTCACATTCGACACCACGTCGGGAATTCAATCCGTTGACACTTTCCCTATGAATAGTGGGTTTTTTTTCTAAGAGCTTTCCCTAGAAACAAAAAAAAAAATTCCTCAAAACCATTGGAGCGGGAAACAAACTGCTTTCATAGAATAAACCGAAATGATATGTGTTTATTACTGATTTTCGACGTTTGATCGTGGGAAGATAGTTCAGTGGCAGAACATCAGATTGTGGCTCTGAATACCCGGGTTCGATTCCCGGTCTTCCCTATCGTTTTCGCGTCGCAAAAAAAAAACGGTGCTAATTTCTGAAAATTATATGGAACGGTAGAAACTTTTTCCCCTAAAGATTACTTGAAGGCTTCTAATTGAAATAGACCCAAAATGTGAGAGAAACCCTTTGTATCTAATAAACTATTCAAACAATGGTTGAAGATAAATTCTCAACTACCCTGTCATGTTCTTGGAGTTTATCATAAAACTAAATGCATGCTTTATTTCAATGCTCCCCAACGTGGGAAGATAGTTCAGTGGCAGAACATCAGATTGTGGCTCTGAATACCCGGGTTCGATTCCCGGTCTTCCCTATCTTTTTTCCCAAATTTAAAAAAAGGGTCTTTTCCGTAGCTCTGTTTTCAAAAAAAAAAAAACTGGGAAGGCCAGGTTTCACGATGTAAGGTCCACATGGCAAGCGCACGAAAGCAATGAACCTGCGCTGGAAATGGCCCCAATAAGCGCGGAGCGTGTTTCCCTTACAGGGCCTCTCGCCTTTCCCCGGGCCGGGGGAGGGAGCCGGCTTTCTCCGGCTCTTCAGGGCGGGGAGGCGGGCGCCACGGTGTTTTTTTTTTTTGCACCGCCCCAAGCGGAGAAAATTCCAGGGCGGCATTTCGGGGCCTGCAGCGGCCAAAGCACCACCCGTGGTGGGCCGGGCTTCGTTGGGAAAAAGCCGTTCGGGCCGGGGCGCCTTTGCATTCGCATCGGGGGCCATCCGGGGGGAAAGGCGCGCGTGGG
>NW_008827796.1:0-1168 GCF_000691245.1 Trypanosoma grayi
TCGATTGGGGTTGGTGTAATATAGTATTAATTATTTCATTCTGTGTGATTATTTGGTATTTTGTATTTTGTATTTATTTCGGGGTGTCCATGTTACCTACTTGGCGTGTGTTATTTTATTTTATTTTATTTTATTTTATTTTGGATTGGGGTATTTCGGTAGGTGTTTGTGGGGTATAGGTTTTGTGGGTGGTATATTTGAATTTGAATATTAATTATTTTATCTACTCTTTATTATCTTTAGTTATATATAAACAACATACAAAGAAATAGAACGTGTATTCATATGCGAAAAGTTATCTTATATAAAATATTGATTTATAATTTATTCTTATAATATTATCTATTGGGTGGGGTAGAGGTGTGGTAAATTGTGTCTCTGATTTTGTAGTAGAATATGCCTAAAAATCTCAAAAACGTGGTTTTCGGGAGGGGCGTTCAACTTTATGGCTCAGAATTCATACAGGATCCCCGTACATTATTTTGCCAAAAATGGCTATTTTCCGGGGAGAGGGGTTTCGATTGGGGTTGGTGTAATATAATAATAAATATGAATTTGATATGATTTAATTTTTAAGTTTAGATTTATATATAAAATACCAATAAAAAGCAAAGTTATAATTATATGATAAATGATAAAGTTAATTTAATTTGATTATTTCGTATTTTAATTATTATTTTAATTTTGTTTATATAGGGTGGGGTTAGCGGCATACTCTTGTTGGGGATTTACTTAAATTTTCCAAAATGTGGGTTTTTGGGAGGGGCGTTCAACTTTATAGGCCGGATTTCATGCATGTTCCCCGTACATTATTTGGCCTAAAATCGCGAAAATACGGGAGAGGGGGTTTCGATTGGGGTTGGTGTAATATAGTATCGGGGTGGTGTAATACTATAATTTTAATAATTAATATATTTTATTTTAGTTTAAATTTTAAGATCTTATATAAAGTTAAAGCCGATTAGCAAATGATATAATAGTTATGAAGAAAATGAAGTTAGAGATTTATTATATTGAGGGTTATTTATTTTAATTTATTAATTTTTATGAAGTGGTGAGGTTAAAAATCTCAAAATGTGGGTTTTCGGGAGGGGCGTTCAACTTTATGGCCCGAAATTCATACAGGATCCCCGTACATTATTTTGGCCAAAATCAGGTTTTTACAGGA
>NW_008827797.1:0-1165 GCF_000691245.1 Trypanosoma grayi
AACAAAAACAGAAAAACACCAAAAAATAACAAAATACATAACAAAACAAAGGGACCTCCTTCCACATAGAAATTAAGCAATAACTAACGTGCTGTACGATGGTGGCTGATGGAGCGGAGCCATCGACGAGAGTCGTGAAGACACGAGGAATAAAAAAAAAAAAGGTGGGAACCCCGATGTTGTGAGAAGAAATGCGATGTGCAAAACGACAACACACTAGGACCCCACCTTCTGTTGTAGTGAGCGGCGGGCACCCCACACAGGACAATGGCAATTTGAATCGAGAGCAAAGAGGGAGAGGATAACACCGCCAAGGCGCTCAATCAGAAGCGCGAGGCCACTCGGAGTGGCCTTTCTCTCTTGTAGAAAATATGCGGCTATGATTCTTAGCTGGGATTGGCCAGAAAGAATCAGTGTGACTGTGACCGTTTTCAGGCCCTTCCCGCTCTTCAGGGACAGATGAGCACGTCAAGTCTTTTTTTTACAACGATGGATGCGCCGCCAGCATGAAGTGATCAATACAACCGAAGTGTTGAAACCAGCCAAAAAAAAAAAAGAAGCCGCACCCCTATATAAGCAAGATGTCCGCCAATCAACAAAGACAACACAACTCATGCATCCCTTAGCCCCTACCCAAAAGTGATATTTTTTTCCTTTCATATACAGCCAGCATTCTACCGATCGAATCACAGAACACGACCCATATTCAATGATACGCCCCTGAAAGACTTGAAAAGCTTCAAACGGCTAATCCCTAGTAGGGAGGCATGCCGCTTCACCCCTACACGTGAAGATTTAGGTTAAAACCAACGACACCCGCTCCAGACACACAGAACACAATGCCGCTGACGTACATCAGAAGCAAAATCAACAGAAAAGAAGTACTATGACGACGATTGTCTCATTATAAAGAATTCTTAGGTGACGCCAATGAAAAAAATAAAATACCACAAAAAAGAATAAAACCTAGCACAGCAAAAAGCCGTTACCCTCATACTTCATACCAACTTTCCTTTTTTTTTTGGTTCATCACGTGCGCACAGTTTTAAACGTACAAAAACACACGCACACACACATCCATATATATATATATATATATATATATAGATATAGATATAGATATGCATCTGTGTATGTATATGTGTCGCCGCATCTTGCCGTAGCG
>NW_008827798.1:0-1165 GCF_000691245.1 Trypanosoma grayi
GCGCGGCCTGCTGCGCCGCGAGACGCGGTGGCATTGGGCCTCCGCGACCGCCGCCGCCGGCCACGGCTTCCACCTCTCGGAGGGGACGTACGACGTGGGCAACAGGAGCGTGGAGAACACACTCTACGCCGCGGGGCGAGTGCGGCTGCTCGACACGGCGGTGGAGTTCCAGAGAGGCGTGGGCCCGGACGTGGCGGCGGAGGCGACGTGGGTAATTACAGGCGACGGCGTGCAGCTGCGCTTCCGCCGCGTCGATGCACACGACGGCGAGCTCCACTTCGGCCTCGTGGATGGCAACCTGGACCACGCGTGGGGCGTATTTGAAGGCGCCATTGAAGTCGACGGTGCGACGTATGTCTTTGACAACGTGACAGGCGTGCTGGAAAGGCACTACGCGCTGTGGTGAAGAGTCTTTTTTTTGGTTTCGTTGCTGCTGGTTGCGTTATTTTTTTTTTTGGTCCGTGCGTTGCTAGCGGTGTGGTGGGAGAGAAGAGAGGAGGTGTGTGTGTGTGTGTGTGTGCGTATGGGTATTTGTGTTTAGCGCATGTTTACATGAATGTGTAACGAGGAGTGCTCTCTCTCTCTCTCATTCACTCACTCTCGCCCTTTCTTTATGCTTGTTTTACTTTGTTGTCCTGGAGTTGGCTATCAGTCGTTGCGGATTATGGTGGAAGGCCTGTATGTGTCTTAATGCGTGCCTCTCTGCGTGTGTGTGTGTGTGTGCGTTTTCTTCTCTTTGTGGTGGTGTCTGTCCCTCGCTCTGCAGCAGCGCCTCTCCTCCCTTGCATGCTCTGCGCCCCCTCCCCCCTTAAGCCCCCGCGTTGGGCCCACACGCAGTGAAAAGAGCAGCAAGGTCGGTGCAATGGAGACGTCCCCGTCGTCGCTGAACTACCTCCGGGCTGTGCAGCAGCTGCAGAAGAAGACTGAAGAGTTGGAGCGCGTCTTTGATGAGGCGCGCCGACTAGAGCGCGAGAGGACGGCTCTCGCAGAGGAAAACGCGACTCTCACAAAAGAGAAGGCCGCGCTCGCGCAGGAGGTGGCGCAGCTTGAGGCACAGGACCGCGAGTGGCGTGCCCAGTTCGCCGTGCTGGAGGAGCAGGTGAAGAAGCAGCAGCGGCACCTGCAGGAGCACATCGAGCGCGAGCTGAACCGCGCGCAGGCGGGC
>NW_008827799.1:0-1161 GCF_000691245.1 Trypanosoma grayi
TCTCTCTCTCTCTATATATATATATATATATATATATATATATCTTTATTTGTGTGATACGCTCTATGGCGAAGAAAAATTGCGGAAAAGGTGAAATAACTTCAACATGAAAGGCCCACTGCAATTCTTATGCACCCTCCATCAAATCTGAGAGTTCGCTGAGGGGAATCAGCTCCTGGGACTGCTGCTGCTGCTGCTCCATCTTTTTCCTCTTTTTAACCGGTACGTGCACAACGGCGTTGTCGCTGCTGCCGCCGCCATCATCACCTCCCTGCAACTTCGGCGCAGACGCTCTCTCAGTTGCGAGCTTCCTTCCAAGCTCCAGCTTCTCACCGATGTTGTGTATCTCTGAAAGCATGCAGCAGATAGCCGCCGTCACCGGCTTAGCAGAGAACAGTGGAAGCTGGTGCACGACTCCAAGTGAGCCGCCGATTGCGATGACGGAGATGTAGCCGTCAAGCGAGGCGGTGAGGAGGTACGTCGCGTCTGGACTCCACGCGACGTCGGAGATGCTGCGCATGTGGAGATCGGTGTAGTCGCTGTGCCGCACCCCACTGTCGGTGGTGTACACAACCACCGCGTCCGCCGTCCACACCGCCAACGCCATGCGGTAGTCGTCGGGCCCCCACGACCCACGATCAGCCAGACACCGCCGTCGCCTCTCCTCACTGCTCTCCCCTTCCTTTTCGCCATCCGCCACTCCATTCTCCTCGTTGTTGTCGTGGTTGCCGTTGCTGCTGTTGGTGTCGTCGAGGGGNTCGAAGAAGCAGGGCGCCCAGAGCACACCCCGCACCTCAGAGTAACCGCGTATCGTCAGACGCCCCGCCACCTTTTCTGGCATGTTGCGTGTGTACAAATACACGCAGTGCACCATATCATCCATTCGGCGTGCATCACCGCCACCACTGTTCCTGTTGTTATTGTTGCCACTGCTACTATTGGTGTTGTTCGCCACGGCGCCGCTGCTGCTGCTGTTGCTGTTATTGTTGTGGCGGTGCGGCACCTTGCCGTACGGCACCGCCACGAGCGATCCGTCTGGTGACCAGCCGAAGCGGCGGAACGTTGCAGCGCACGACTCACCGATGAACTCCCCCGCCGCCCGTCGCTGCGCGGCGAGATGCACGCGCCTCGTTCCCGCCCGCGGCGCGTGGGCGAAGAAGA
>NW_008827800.1:0-580 GCF_000691245.1 Trypanosoma grayi
GTGATGTGGCAGCGAGTTTGGTTTCATACAAGCCACTGCAGCGTCTAGCGCGTCTGCCGTACACAAGGAAGCGCGCAGCCGAGTTTCTCTCGTTAGATATGCACCATGAGGATGTGATGGTGGGGCGCGTGCTGTACGAGGTGAAGTCCCCCCACTTACTCATCGTGGGGGAACGTGTATGCCGCTTTCATAACTTGCGCAGTGGACCTTTTGCTCCTGTGAGTAACAGTTCGGTTGTCATTCATCACCTCCTGGAGCATGAATACAAAGCGCTGATGCGTCGCTTCAGTGAAGATACCAATCCTCGTGCTACGAGTTACAATCGAACAGGGGGTCTGATGATTTTTTCTTGCTAAGGAAGACCTTTGACTCTCCGACAATCCCTGCTATTTACATTCTGGGTGATCTTTCCACTCATTCCCCCCTTTTATTGCTGTTTTGGGTACAAGTACCGTCGAACACTTTCCGGCGGGCTCGTCGCCTTCTTTTGTTGCTTGGAATCAAGTAAGCATTACGATGTTTTTCTAGATTTCGAATATTTACACGTTAGTGGTGCCTCTTTGGCGTGTATTGGTGGCAC
>NW_008827800.1:798-1159 GCF_000691245.1 Trypanosoma grayi
CTGCTTTCCATGTGGCTTAAAACTACAACCGCATGGGATCGCTGTACTCCACGTGGTGCTGCGACATGTGAGCTGCAGAGGCATCCGTCACTCTGCAACGCTCCTGGTTTGCCCGGTGTAGTTTGTGCAAGAGACTTGACATTGATCCACACGTCCTCTAGCAGTGTCCGGGGGGGGCGCAATCCGGGCCGTTGGTGGGCTCTGCACGCCACGGCGGCTGCTTATCGAAGCGCAAGCTAACATTCGGGGCTACGGTGCATTTGTAAGGGCTCAGAAGAGGTAACGACAGTATGCTTCGTGTGAGGGTGCTACTACATGGCCTGGATGCCTGTTCTTTCGGGCATGTGGAAGCTGCGGTACT
>NW_008827801.1:0-1156 GCF_000691245.1 Trypanosoma grayi
CGTAACCGCGTGTCGTGACAGCGAGGCGTGAGAAGAAACGGATGGAGCCATGATGCAGCCTCTGTTGCTGCCCTTCTCTGTCCCAGAAGTGATGCCACTTTCCGTCCATAACATCTTTCTCTGTTTTCCCCTTCACTGCCTATTTGTTTTCTTCTCTCATTCTGTGTTGTGATTTGTAGTCTACCGAAGCAACAGTAGTGGTGGTGGGGCCGGCGCGTGTTGCCTCCGCCCGTCCGGAATCGTGCTGTGCGCCGCGGACACATACAGAGAACCACCGAGACACAGGCTGGGGAGTTGGCGAGAGACAGGGGGGGGATCTCTGCGCGCAGCTACAGGTACGAGGGGAGTGCGCACCACACGGAGCCACACGGTGCAGCAGGGGCAGAAGGAGGAACCCAACGGGCGTGGCGGTTGTAGCACTGCTGGTGACACAGTGGGATACCCAGCAGCAACTGCAGCAGCAGCAATATGCCGCCCAAGACGCTCCGCTACTCCAATGACGGCAGGAAGCCGCGGCCTGCGGTGGGGCGTGCCAACGGGAAGGCCAACACGATGGTGGCGTCGACTGCAGCAACCGTAACAGCAGGCGCGCCGTCGTCCTGCTGGCAGGGTAGCATGCGCCCAACGAGCAGAATGTCAATGACGACAAGCGGTGTGCCCGGCAGAGTCATATCCGCCACGCCTCTGCGCGACACGGCAGCGGCGGCGGGACGTGGCAACAACAACAACAACATCAGCAGCAACGGTTCCTACAAGACGCCGCTGCTTGCCACGGATGAGCGCAGCGGCGACGCTGCCCCGCCGCTGCTGTACCGCACGGACCTGGACAAGCACGTCATTCACTTCGCCTTCCAGCGGTTTCCGCGCAGCATTGAGATCATGGAGGAAGACGACGTGATGACGGGCGATTGGCACTTCTTTTGGATGAATGTGGCGCGTGTGCGCAGCATCTTCTCCACCTCCGAGTACCGCCTGACGGACTCCCAGATCATCAACCACTTCCCGAACCACTACGAGCTGACGCGCAAGGATCTGATGTACAAGAACATCAAGAAGTACATCCGCGAACCCTCCAACGCGCAGCTGCGGGTGACGTTCACACCGCCAGGCATAAATGAGGGGGACGAGGGTGACTGCAACCGCAACTGGCTGCGCT
>NW_008827802.1:0-1155 GCF_000691245.1 Trypanosoma grayi
TATATATATATACATATATGCTTGTAACGCCATACGAATGCAAAACGGCTGTGAATGGCCTCCCCCTCTTTCCCTTCAGACAACACACGCATTCATTCAATCAATCATACTTACACAACCATTTTTTGTGTGTGTGTTTTTCAACATGCGTCCGCCACATGTGTATAAATGACGTTGGTGTTGCCCCTCCTCCTCCTGGTGGTGGCGGTGTGCGTGCGTGTACCAGCAAGCCGTGTGTCTCTCTGTTATTGCGGTGTGTTGTCGCGGGCAAAGACAACAAGAAGGGACAATCCCTTTAGGAGGAGGGGACAAGAGTGTGTGCGGGTGCCGATTCACACAGAAACAAGGTTTACTGAAATGGTATCTTATTGGCTTTTTTATGATCATGTTTTTTTTTGTTTTTGTGTGTGTTGTTGTTGTNTCTCTCTCTCTCTCTCTCTCTCTCTCCCCCCCACACACACACACACAGAGAGACACACACACACACTCTTTTTCACACACATTCTTTACGTCCTTGTTTCACCCCCTGTTTGCTTCTTGTGGTGGTGTTGGTGGTCTACGTCATTACGCTCACTTGTATGTCCGCCCGGTGCTCACTGCATCAGCGACACCCGTAACGTTACTGTTAGTACTGTTTGTTTCCCGCCCACCCGCCTTTCCCGATTGGGAGAGGCATCATCACCACTACCACCCTCTTGGCAGTGCATGTGTGAAAAAAAAAAGCCCCTCTGCGCCGCATATGCATGCATGCAATTACGCAAGCCTTACTGTGCCGCTTTATGCATGTATGTGTATATGTGTTTTCTTCGACGTCATGCCCGCGTTTGTGGTACCGCGATTCATCAATGCGCATAGTGTACGGCACACGGGCTGCGCGGCGACGCACAGTTGGCCGCAGCACATTACGCACATGCCGCTACTATATTTCATCCCGTCTGTGTTTTCCTCAATGCTGGTGGATTTCTCGCACTCGCTCAGATAAATACATGTTTATACGCGTATCTTCACTTAGCCGCAGCACATGTGTGGTGCAGATGCGGCTGTGCAAGTCATTGGGCGAGGGAAAGGTAAAGAGAGCCTTGCTGTATGTCTGTGTGTGTGCGTGTGTGTGGTATTTTTGCCGCCGATATGGATGCACGTTGGGTTTAGTGGGCC
>NW_008827803.1:0-1155 GCF_000691245.1 Trypanosoma grayi
GGGGGGGGGGAAGGAGAAACAGATTGAGTGTGTGTACTTGGCTCATGATTCTTTTTGCCTCATTTTGGAGTAGGGAGTGATACGAGAGATATTATTTCCATACGTGTATAAAAAGACATTGGCTGAGTGCCACACACTGCGCAACTCACCAAAGTGATGGGCAGAAGGGCGACGTATTGGGCCTACAGCTTCAACCTCAGCAGACATGTTTGACGGAAAACGCAAATGCACCCAACCGCCGCCGCAGAAACAACAATAAACACAGAGAAACATTCATAATAGGAACTGCAGAGGGATACAGGAATGAGGAAGTACGGCAGTTCCAACCAGATGAACAATGAGAAAGTGAACAGGCAATGTAAAGGCACGGTTCAATAGGAGAAAAAGTCCTATACAATCTGCTAACGTTTCCCGAGAACAATAAAAGAAGCACAAAGTATTACAACCTCTGAGAGGAGAAAAAAACAAAAAAAAGGTATCTTCTTGAAGAGCGTTCCGTTCAATTACATTCATCCTACATAGAAGCATATATATATATATATGTGCATATCTGCCAGTGCGTGCATGTAAGCTACTTTTCCAGCACGCAATATCAGAGCCGGTGGTCATGCTTCTGTCCACTCCACTTTTATTTTTACTTTCTCTCTTGCTCCCATAACGGAGGGGGATGACGTTTCTTTTGGGTGTCACTCCTTTGTGCGCTCAACAAAACACCACCTACACACTCAGAGAGAGGGAGAGGGAAAGAGAGAGAGACACACACACACAAGCACACGCGTGTAAATGCCTATTCTGTCTCAGTTTCATTATTCTGCACTGACAAATGCTGAAGCGCGGCACCAATCTTATCAAGCACTTCATCCAACTCATTGCGCACACTCTGCAGCTCTGCCTGGCGCTGACGGGCATCCTGTGTGCCCAACGGAAGCGCTGTGAGCTTTTTCAACCTTCGCGTCAGCTGTATCTGCTGCTCGCGGAGGATGTACAGCTCGTCGGCAGTGGTGCGACACGCCGGTTCTACCCGTCTTCTGCTAGAATTTCTATGCTTTGATACTCGTTGCCCAGCGCCCTTCGCACGGGGCGACGGGAGCCGCGTCCTGCTGCCGGTGCGCGCGGGAGATCCTTTGCGTGTGCGGTGCTGCCGCTGCTGCTGTT
>NW_008827804.1:0-1152 GCF_000691245.1 Trypanosoma grayi
TTTTTTTGGAAATCTATATGACGGCTGCATCCGCACAAAGCATCTGTTCTGAAGTGGTACTGTGCAGGTCCCTGATCCCAGATTCGGACCATTTTCTGTTTTTGAGGTTGGCGGGAGCTGACTCCAAGAGTGTAGCGGGATGATCTATGACGATGATGTTATCTGCCCTGTAGTTGTCTGAGAAATGGATAGGGAACTAAAGTGCCCACGCGAAGGCATGATGGTGAATGCACGAAGAGACACAGGGTGTAATGGTGACGAGGGAACTTTACGCTGAGTATGCGTATTAGGGAGTGATATTGGTGAGAATTTCACAGGGGTTAGTGTGAGAAGAGTGTCGTGTTGGTGCTCTGCCCTGTTGTGAGGGACTCTTCCATGAGCAGTGAAGATGAATAGCAACAATATCTCTGTGTAGGCATTGCTTGAGAAGCATTTATTAGGGGATGATAAACACGAGCCACGTTGTATCTGCGGACTGCCCATCAGGTTACTCCTTTTGCTCTTCTGCCTGCTCTACAACGCGCAGAATGAGGCTGAACTGACAGCAGTGCTGGAGATAAAAGTGGATGTGGCATGCAACCTGTATTTGTTCGTGCTCCAGATGTAATCTACTCCTACTGTCGAAGTAATTTGTGGGCTGAGGAGGCAGCTGATGGTCCACCAAGAACACTGGATGCGCATTGCTATCTACGGATGCGACATGACGACTTTTGGGCATCATTGGCTGATGGTGCACCACTGACGTGATGCAAGCAGCACTGACGAGGGAAGGAAAGGGTTGCTGGGGGTGATGGGTGACTCTTTGTTCTGCCGATGCTCCTTAAGGTGGCGTGGTGTGACGCGGTAAGAAAAAGGGATAAGGAGCAGGTGTGTGATGCACCTGCTGATGCGAACGGAAGAAAATAACATTCGCAATCATCTTGGTGTTGGTGGGAACACATGACGCTGTGTGAGGTGTGATGCCTTTGGCTGCTTATTAGGATATGTGAGTGAGTGTGTGCTTTTGTCGTTTAATTCGCCCAGAGGGAAACACGTCTAGTTGAGTGAGAAAGTGTGTTGAATTATTGCTGCTTTGACGTGTCCTTCACCTGCACGTGGCCGTTGTAAAGGAAACAATCAAAGAGCCCATCTTGCAGAAATTAACACTAAATC
>NW_008827805.1:0-1151 GCF_000691245.1 Trypanosoma grayi
AGATCAGCGAAGCGGCAACACCAGACAGACCCGTTCCTGAAGACCACGCGCCAATCTGCTTCGACGGCATACGTTCCATGTAGCCGAGAAAAACAGCCTCCCCGTAGCTTCCCGCAACACCAATAAAAACGACACCGATTAGCGTCACAATGAAGGCAGCCACGTTTTTGTGTGCACCAATGTCCCACGCAAAGGTCATCAGCAGAATTGCCAGGATTACCATCATGGAGGTTGCTGTCACACGAATGTTGTATGAGAGCAATGGCAATAAGAAGGCATTTACGATACGCGAGAGAATGCCGAAAAACACATTGGCCCAACTGATTATAGCAACGTACCGTTTCATACCGTAACTCTCCGCAGTGCTGTCTGAACAAGCAAGCACTAACGTGTAGTGAAAGTTGTTGATCATACCGAGGCACCACATGCTAAACGCGTTGCGGACAAGATTTTTCGCATGGACTACTCGTTCCTGCTCCCTGGAAAAATCCACCGCAGCCATCTTCTCTACAGCTACAGCTCCTGTGGTGACCAATTCAGATGTCTGCAGAAGGAGAAAATGGAATCTTACTCTCAGTGATGGATGTCGTTCAGTGCTGCACCTGTAGCACCCTCGCATAGATTCAGCCGCAACAGAGGATTGGTTGTGAGTGAGGCGATTTTCCTACGCCCCGCTGTAGAGTTAGCCAACATGTGACTTGGCTCATTTAGCCTCTTGCCACCCACCAGCAGTACATCTCCCACTACGGTTAACTAAGGCACAATTTAATACCCCGAATTGGTCCCTTTTTCACCGTTCTCTCATGCGTCCCTGGGCTACTCATGGTCTTTATCGCCATCTGTGGTGCATGTATCAAGTCAAATTTGTTTTCCTTGTATTTAACCACATCCACTAGTCTTATTCCTACATTTCTTTTTTTTTGGGGGGCACCTCTTTTGACAACACTATTCAGGCCGACCTGTATCGTCGTTGGTTCTTTTTTTTTCCCACCCCAGTTGTTGGAGTTATTCCAGTTCCATAATAGATCAATACCTTGCAGTGCGCTCTTTCCACGCAATAAGAATTTTTGTTTGGTCCACGCCTCGAGGCGCTTAACGAAAAAATAATATAGGCCTTCAATCAGCATTTGCTTTCCCCGTTTTTTTTTTTT
>NW_008827806.1:0-1151 GCF_000691245.1 Trypanosoma grayi
TTTTTTTTTTCCTTTTCCCTTTCGCCGGTGGCTCTTGTCTGCTGAGGCTGGTGCATCGGCGCTTCGCTGCAAGCACACTACACACTACACACAAAACCTTTTTCTTTCCCCTGCGGCAGGACGCCAATGAGTTCATCAACAAAGCCGTTCGACGGTGCGGTGCGCTTCGAGTGGTTCCAGTCACCTGCGCAGCTCACCCTCACCTTCTACGTGCGCGACCGGCAGGAGGGGGACGTGCGGGTGGAGGCGGCCGCGCAGTCGCTGCTCGTGAGCATCCGCCTCGACGCGGCGGGCCGCGAGTACCAGCACAACGTCGACCGTCTCTACTCCCCGCTTGCCGCTGGCGCACCGGTGGTGCACGTGCGGCCGATGAAGGTCGAGGTGGTGCTCAAGAAGGCGAGCGAGTCGCAGTGGCCGGCGTTGCAGGCACCCGACGGCGACGTGGCGTTACCGCTGGCAGAGGCACCAGCAACAGAAGCGGCGCGGCTGCCACCCACCGCGAAGGAGCTCAGTTACCCGAACAGCCGCGGGAAGGACTGGAGTGCCGTGCAGCTCGACGACGAAGACCCCAAGCCGGAGGGGGAGCAGGCGCTCAACGCGCTCTTCCAGCAGATATACGGCAACGGCACCGACGAGCAGCGCCGCGCGATGATGAAGTCGTTTCTGGAGAGCAATGGGACGGTGTTGTCGACGAACTGGGAGGACGTGGGGCGGCGGGAGGTGACGGCGGAGCCCCCCACCGGCATGGAGGCGAAGCCCTACACTGACTAGAGGGGAGGCACGAGGAACGAAGACCAGAAGGACAGAACACCGACGCGACATGCTCAGCTGTGCGTCGGTGCGTTCCCAAAGGGGGCGGCGTATGTCTCTCTCTCTCTCTCTCTTCCACTCTCTTTTTTTCTTGATCTCTATTATCACTATTCTGTGTGACTTATTGCGCTGCTCATGTTGCCTCTTGTTCTGGGCGGCCTGCGCCCTCCCACTTGCGGCTCTCCTGCTGTTGCCCCTCTCCCACTTGCGCCTCCGATGTCCCTTCTTTTTCTCTCTCTCTCTCTCTTTGCGTTTTTACGTTCCCCCTGCGGGTATAAGAGTCTGTCCGAGCGGGCGACGGCATGCGGCCCCTCCTCCGGCCGTCTGAGCGGCGGCGGCGG
>NW_008827807.1:0-1146 GCF_000691245.1 Trypanosoma grayi
AATGGGCGGGTGTGCAGTGAAGGAACGGCGCTGCGTCTGCTGCTGCTGCTGCTCTCTCACTGTCGCCCCCCGCGTAAGCGCTGCTTCATTGGTGTATGACAAAGCGGGCAGTTACGGAAGCGGTCGCTTTCCACATCAATAATACGGTGGTGGCATACGGCACACTGCCAGAAGTCCTCCTCGGCAATGCTGCGGCCGGTGTAGATGCAGACGCTGAACGGCTGCTGGCAATTCACGCAGCACGGCGCCCACTCCTTATTGAAGGCCTCACACTTGGGGCACTTGACGCGGTCGACGGAGGTATCCTCCGGCTTGTTCTGCTTGAATATCTTTACTGCGAGGTCGGCGAAGCGACGCCGCGGCTCCTTGAGGCTAACCGTTGGGTACGTAAACTGCGTCGCAGTCACCACGCCCTTGGATGGGTTTGTCAGCTGCAGGGATGTCGTTGTGCCGTCGAGCCGCGTCGCGCCCAGCACCAGACCTCTGCTATTATTGTTGGTATGCGCACTACGCGTTCTGCTAGTGACGTCTAGTTCCATTGTCATGTCGATGAGCTGCAGCTGTCCTGCCAGTGCAGGGCCGGCACCGCCACCGCCGCCGCCTTCTTGCTGCTGCTGCTGCGCGTCGAGCTGCTCCGCCGCCTCGAGGCGTGTGAAGGCCTTGCTGCAGATGCTGAAGTTCTTGGCAAGATACGCCGTAAGCGCGATGAGGCTGTAGCTGTCGACGGGGCTAATAATGTCGTCGTAGTCCATCAGCCGCATCGCCACATTGAGAGCAAAGCCGAGGTTGCGGCGCAGAATGTGCTGCTGGCAGAGCAGGAAGAAGTGCAACGCCTCAGCGCCGCGCCATGCAGCGTCTAATGTCCGCTCCGCTACTGCTGGTGTCGCTGCTGCCGCCGCTGTTGCTGCTGTTGTTGCCGCGGTGCTGCGGTCGGCATTCAACAGCGCCTCCATCGCCGCCGCGCCGTCTCCGCTAAGCGTCATCTTCTTCTTGCGGTACTTCTCGATCTCAAGTGCCGATAGCACGTAGAACTTCTTTGCGCGCAGCGGGTCAGTGGCGACGGTGCGTTGCCCGAGCCGCGCGAGCAGCCGCGCCGCCTCGTCGTGCTGCCCGGCCTTGCGGTACAGCTCAATCGCCTCCGGCAGC
>NW_008827808.1:0-1140 GCF_000691245.1 Trypanosoma grayi
CCTTGTATTGCTTTTGGCAGATGTGGTACGGGCCTTCTTCTCCCTCCTTTGTTATTGTTTTTGTTGCAGTCCTTTTGGGGGGAAGGGGACTGTAGAAAAATGGTGAGAGGGGAGATTTTTTGATTCGTTTCTCACTCTCTGGAACTGGGCGTCCTTTGGTAGGCATAATGCCCGCTAAGCTGCGCAGATCCGCTCTTTCAAAGGAAAAAGTCCCGTGTTTTTTTTTTTTATGGTGGTTGATTCTAAGGGTGCGCTGACTGGAAGTCTAGCTGCTGTGTAGAGCGCTTTCGAGTCCCTGCACACCACTTCTACACAACTCTCTTTTTTTTGCTAATATGTTGCAAATTGAAGTTAAAAAATTGTTGTCTTTCATTCGGTTTTGTAACGAATTGTTTGTGGTTATGTTTCTCTAGCTTTTGGTCCTAAATTCGCTTCACGCGGTTTAACGTTTCTTGGGGAAAGTGGATTCCGGTTTGTCTATCCGCACACAGAGACACATACACACACACTGCCTGCGCGGGAGCTGGGAGAGAGACGTAGTATGCATCGGTGTTGTCCATCTGCTCTGTGGGTTGCGGAGTAGAGGGAATTGGTTGGTAGGTGAGCGGTTCGTGTTACAGATGACAGAAACATGTATAATGTTCAAAAAGACGATTTGTATTTTCTTTTCGTTTCCTCAATGTGTTTCTTGTTGAATAGAGGAAGGGAGGTAAGTCGATTATCTGGAGTTTTGTTCTTTCATTGTGAAAGAGGCAGGATGATTGACCTTAGAGGACGACTGTTAGTCTTGGTGCTCATAATACTCCTTGTGGTTCTGACTGCGGCTCTGCAAACATACTCCGCTCGTGTGCCTGTACGAGTCGCTGGTGTAGTTAACGACGCACCAGTCGCTGATGAGAAGCCCCAAATCGAGAATATTCCGAACCAGTCGTATGAGTTCCGCATATTTGTATTTACATATTCACGCCCTGAAGGGGTGGAAGTGCTTCTGTCTTCCATTCTCAACTCGAACTACTCCAAGGCACGCCCTGGTACGGTCGATCTGGAGGTATTCGTCGATTACAGGAGGCGTGACGACAGCGATATTCGGGGGAAGCAGGACACTATACTTCGAATGCTCAAGAATATTTCGTGGCCGCA
>NW_008827809.1:0-1140 GCF_000691245.1 Trypanosoma grayi
TTAATGATGCGGTAAGAGGCCGTATCAGGATTGCCGCCCCGAAGAACCGGGGCCGAAGAGCTTCTCAATAAGTACAGATGATACATAGGAGGCTGTGTTCGGAAAGAATCCACTTATGTATTCTTTATACAAATCCACATCTGGTCTCCACGCAAAAACCACCCACTTTTTTGAGTTCACCAAGGCTTCTCAAAACCTCCTCATCACTCTGTTGTGAGAAAATATCAATATGGCTTCTTTGTGGAAGCTTTTCTACCTCGTCACTCGTATACTCCTCACCCACAGCAGCCAATACCTTTCCACTTGATCACCTTTGTCGGGCACGTCGGTGTGGGTGATCATCAGTTGCGTTGTATGCAGCCGGAGAAAGAGGTGNGCGCCCGTCCTTCGGTAGAGTTTTGATCCAAAGTGCCTGGTTTACTACGATGTAGAGTTTAAAACATAATATCGTTTTATCTTTGTAAGCGTGCTAACTCACCTTCCATATTCGGTGTATTTGTCTCATTTGTCAGATGGTCTTTGTCATCATCATAAGCTCGCCCAATGAATTTCACCCTGCATACATTCGAACCGAAGACAATGTGTTTTTCCCCTGTATACGGGAGACAGGGGCCGTCGCTTTTCCCTCGTTTTGAAAAAGGCTCACTTCTCTGTTTCAATGCTATTCTTTTCCAGTGCTGTGTTCGCACATGGTAAATGCACAGGCTATTATCCTGCACAGAACCATCAAGAGTGCTGATTACGCCACCAACCATTATTGTAGCACCACTCGAGCAGGAGAGTAAGACATGTCCTATTCTGCCTCCAGGAACATCACCTTTTGCATGTACAATATACCACTTTCCCTTCTGCAAATCAAATCCCCTCAACTCTGAAATTGGTTCTAGCGTAGAAAATTGAATCCCACCGAACACAAGCATACATGTGTTCTCCTTGTCACTATTAACGTATTTTCCAACCACTACTGCTTTATGCATAGAAGAAGGAAATGGTCAAGGGCAATCAACCCAGTGCCATGTATTTTTTGTGAATATTCCTCATTGCAATATCTCCAACTTATTTCCTTTTAGAGACATCAACTCCCCCGAATACAAGAATGTTGCCCGAAAAGGTCACTGCGGAGTGTCCCCATAAAACTGG
>NW_008827810.1:0-1139 GCF_000691245.1 Trypanosoma grayi
ATTGTACAATATACCTTGGGTTGGGGTGCCGCTTCGCGTGTCAGCTCTGGTGGGGGGAACGATGCTTGGCACGGATGTGGGAAAGTAGCCCCACATTGGCTAGGGCTCTGAACGCAGAGTGTTCTCATTGAAAGGGCGAGTCTGTAGCATTCTCCTCAACCTCCCGTGGGCATTTGTGTTCTGTGTTTGTACATTGCAGGCGGCGGAAGTAGCGAAAGTGCTGGTGTTAGTCCCTGTTGTAGGGTGGAGGTCAGGATCTCTCGGTCGCTGTGTCGGGGAATCAGGGTGAGATCGTCCGCGAAGAAGCCGTGTCGTAGAAGCGGGGCTTCAGTGAAGCGGACGCTGAGATAATTCATGGCAATAACAAACATGAGTGGCCCAAGAACCGTGCCTTGTGGCACACCTCTCGTGAAGCATATCGGAGAGGAGTGTACCTTGTTTACGCGAACTACTGCCGTCCCATTGCCCAGAAAGGATGCTGACCAACGCACTATATGTTGCGGTACGCCAAGCCGTCGCATTTCGAGTATGATTTTATCATTATCGACTGTGTTGAATACTTTGGCGTAATCCACAAACACTGTGGTCGTTCTATCTTTAGGAGTCGGGCGATGCATTACCGCCCGAAGGTGCAATAGTTGGTTCGGTGTGGAGTGGGATGGTCGAACTCCGCACTGCTGTGGTGTGAGCTTTGGCTCTATAACATCACAAATGCGTGCCGCTATAATACGTTCCATTAGTTTGCAGAGGCAACTGGTGAGCGTCACTGGTCTGTACGACGCCAGTTCAGTCGCTTTTTTGCCCAGCTTGAAAAGTGGGGTTATAATCCCGTGTCTCCAGCTCTGTGGGACGACGCCAGTACTCAAGCTCTTGTTGAATAGCGTCAGGACAGAGTGTTTTGCACATTTTCCAACGTGTCGCAGTGCCTCCCTACGGATCATGTCGGGTCCCGGTGCAGATCCTGGTGGCAGGATGCGCAGAGCGCGATCACGCCCAGCCATTGTTATTGGTTGAAAGCCCTCATCCCTTGTTTTGATTGGGGGTGGGGAGTAGGATCGTGGGTGCCTTCGAGCTATTGCAGCGTGCATGCGGGCCAGGTGGTTGGCCTTTTGGTGGTGGGAAAGCACAACCCCATCTGC
>NW_008827811.1:0-525 GCF_000691245.1 Trypanosoma grayi
ACACATCGCCAGTGCGGGTGTGTGAAGCGGCATCGCCATGGGCGTCGCTGCGCCGCCGCAGCGCACCGCAGCGGCCGCGGCGGAAGCAGAAGCACAGGCCGCCAGCACCGCACCGCCACGGAGTGTCACTCGTCGCATCATTGTTTCCCTTCTTATTATTTCGTTCCCTTGCTGTTATTTCGGCTCTTGCTGTTGCAACTCTGTTGGTGCCTTTGAAAAAAGAGAAAACGAATATGTCTCTCCTTATCTCTCTCTCTCTCTCTCTCTCTGTGTGTGTGTGTGAGTGTATGTGTGAAGTGCAGACAGACAGACAGACAGGTGTGTGTGTGTGTGTCTGTGTGTATCCTTAATGGATGTGCCTTCGTTGGGTGCCGCCGCGCCGCCAGCAGGGACCGCAGCGGCAGTGGGAGAGCAGAGAGGGGGCGAGAGGAGAAGAGAGAGGGGAAGGAGGGGGGGAGGTGGCGCGAGGTCCACAAGAGCACCCGCATCCGCTACGACAGCCCGGAGACCACTCTCCGCGAGTGG
>NW_008827811.1:694-1137 GCF_000691245.1 Trypanosoma grayi
TGCTGCTGCTGCTGCTGCTGTTGGTCGCCTTGCTCGTCGTCACTGTACCCAAGAACGAGACCCCCGCCAGCAGCTGCAGCAAGAGTGCTACTATCACTCGCGGCCTCCGTGCTGTCGTGGCGGGGCGGGGCGATGTAGCCGAGATACACATCGTTCTGCGCGTCGTCATCGATGTTGTGCATCGCGCCAGCGCCTGCGTCGGTTGCGCCCTTCCGTGTGAGCTCGCGGTCGCGGCGCTCGCGCGTCTCCACGTACTCCCGCGCGAGGCCGTCGAGTGTGGTGTGGAGCTCGTCGTAGCGCTCCTGGTACATCTCCGTCTGCTCCCGGAAGTACTTGAGGCTTGCCATCATCGCGCGCATCTGCCCCGCCTTCTTCGTGAGGTTGCCCTGGTACACCACGATCTGCTCCGCCATCTCCGGCCCGAGCTGCTGCGCGACGCTCGC
>NW_008827812.1:0-1134 GCF_000691245.1 Trypanosoma grayi
CACACAGGAGCAGAGGCGAGTTCCACGGTGGAGTTGCGCGGCGTTGTGGCGTACGTTTCACTGGGCGTGGGGGGGAGGAGGAGGAGGGGAAGGAGCGTCCGCCGGGACTATTTATCCCCTTCTCCAACTGTCTACCTCACCGTTCTCTTCGACGATAATGATGACACCAAGGAGGAGGAGGAGGACAACAACAACAGCACTGACAACACCAGCAGTACCACTGGGAACGGAGACAATGCCTTCTCGATGTGCGTAATGTCCCCGATAAACTGGAAAGGACATGTGAACAGCTGCAGCACCGTGGGAACTTGGTACTGCCTCCGACCGAAAGTATATGCCCCATGAAAAAAAAAAAGCCATGGCTCTGAGCCGCGCGGAGAGGTGATAAGGGAGAACGCAATGAATGCCGGTTCTTTGTTGTTTTTCCTCCTCTCTCTCTCTCACACACACATACTTTCTATATATATATATATATATATCTGCCTGTGTGAGGGCTTATGCGCATACATATATACGCGCTCGTTGCTCTTGTTCTTTTGCTCACTCCTCTGCTGTGCTGCGGCTGCTGCGAGGCGGTGGAAGAATGACGAAACAGCACAAGTATGACGGTTGGTCGTATGAGCGCCTCCGCCAGCAGCGGAATCGCGCGCACTTCCTCTTAGAGGATCCCTACCGCTTCATCACGGTCCTGCTGCACAACGGGGCGCTGTACGCCATCGACAGCCCGTGCTACCACGCCTCGGGACCGCTGGGTGAAGGTGAGCTCCTCGACGTCGAGGACGCGCACACCGCCGCCTCCGTCGCCTGCCTGCGCTGCCCGTGGCACCATATTCTTGTGTCCATCGCGACGGGTGAGGAGATGGATGTGCAGGCGGTGCCGCCGCCCACCCACCACGGCGGCAGCAGCGGTGGCGGTGTTGGTGGTGGTGCGATGGAGATGCCGACGTATCCACTGCGCCCCCACTGGGAGGCTTGCGGCGGCGCGGCGAAGGCCTCGCGTGGTCGTGTGGTGCAGCGCACGCACAAAGTATGGCTTGACGAAGCCAAAGGCATCTTGACGATCGAGGTGGAGGACGATGCGGCGATGCGGCGGCACCCGGTACCGTCCGACGCGGCGGCAGGAGATCTGAAGAA
>NW_008827813.1:0-1132 GCF_000691245.1 Trypanosoma grayi
CAATACACTTCGCACCAGCAATCCCCTCAATGTCTATTACACCATTCCAAGAGACACATCAGGTGGCCAGCATGCCCTGAATCCGTGTCAGCGTCGTTTCACTCACCCGTCAGAAGCACATGCTGAGGCAATGACTGCGGAGGCCATGCCACCACACAGTCGCCTGAAGAGTGATTCGTATTGTTTTACTTGGGAAGAGGTCAAGCCCTCAACAAGGAATACACACACACCCACCTCCCTCCTCACTCCTCTTGAACCCGCATCCAAGTACTGTTACCGGCAGTCACCACAAATGAGACACAAACACGAGAGGAAATCCCACCTTCAGTTTGCTCCTTGAACACATGGTGAGCACCACAAGCGTATACAGGAACAAAACCAAAAAGAACCCCACCAACAACTCGATTTAGTGTCGATTTCTGCAAGATGGGCTCTTTGATCGTTTCCTTCACAAAAGGCCATGTGCAGGTAAAGGACATGTCGAAGGAGCAATATAGCCCAACACACTTTCCCACTCAACTAGACTTGCTTCCCTCCGGACGAATTCAAAAGCTGAAAGCACACACACTCTCACATATCTTAATGACCAGCCAAAGGCATCACACCCCACACAGTGTCATGTGTTCCCACTAACACCAAGATGATTTCGAATGTTATGTTCTTCCGTTTGCATAAAGCAGAACCTCCTAGCAACCATAAATTGAGCATTGGATCCCTGCGACTCCGCACACCAGGAGAACACAGAGGGCAACTCACAACAAAGCATTGCCCCTTCCAGTCAAGTGCTTCACACACCTGCTCATAATCTCTTTTTATTGTGTCATTTCACACAAACTCAAGGAGCATCGGCACAAGAAAGAGAGACCTACCATCCTCAGCAACCCTTTTCCCTCCCTCGTCAGTGTTGCTTGCATCACGTCAGTGGTGCACCATCAGCCAATGATGCCCAACAGTCGTCATGTCCCATCCGCAGATAGCAATCCTCATCCAGTGTGTTTTTTAGGGTGACTTACATCAACCTCTTCCACCCATAAATTACTTCTGCAGTAGGAGTAGACTACATCTGGAAGCCAAACAAATACAGGTTGTGTGCCACACCCACAGTCATCTCCAGCACCGCTGTCAGTTCAGC
>NW_008827814.1:0-1131 GCF_000691245.1 Trypanosoma grayi
GCCGTGGTGCCTTCGCCTCCGCGGGCACCCGCACAGCGCGCAGGCCTGACACGTCCGTGACGCCGTTGTTTGCCTTCTGCAGCGCCGCCTCGCTGCACTGGAGACGCGCGGCGATGGTGGCGAGAGTATCACTCGCGTACACGAGCTCCATCGCGCTGAACTCCGCCTCAGGCGTCGACGCCCAGCAGGAGAGCGGAACGTTCAGCTCTGTAACGGAGGGTCCAAACTCCCCCTCGCCATTTTCTTTTTGATTATAGGTGAGTGCGGCGTGGCCGTTGACCTGCTGCAGCTCCTCCACTGTGCAGTCAAGAACGGCTGCAGCCTCCTCCCACGTGCGAATAGGGTCCCCACCCGCCGCGGACTGCAGTGGAAGCACGCGTGGGGCCGCGCCGAAGCTTGTCAGCCGGCGAGTGGCAGACGCCGGAACGTTCACGACGCCGCCCGCCTCGAGCACCTCCACCGCCGGGTTGGCGCGCTTAAGATCCTCCACACTGCAGCCCAGCCGCTGCGCCACCGCGTCCCAGTCCTCACCCGCAGCCACCGTATCCACACTGAGCCGATTCACCGGTGCGCTCTGCCAGTCCAAGGCGAAGGAGAACATGCGGTGGTGCTCGTGCGTCGTTGGTGTGGCGGGGTCATGCTCGGTGGGGAACACCGCAGCGTCGTGAACCACGTTCTTCCTGTAGATGGTGTGAAACTCACAGGTAGTCTGCCGGTGCAGCCAATGCCGAATGTCGTACATGCGCTTCTCAAACTCTGTGCTCTGAAACGGAAGTTTACACACAACCACGCGAAAATGTTTCCTAAATTCATAGTGCGCCGTAGACATCTCCAGCTCGGTGAAAGAGGTGTCGGAGGAGGATGTCCAGAACTCCGCCATGCGCACCCACGGCTCTAACTTCTCCACGTGTGGCCACGACACGTGCGGGTCGTACAGGTTCATGGCGCCCGGCACCGGCACGTTGCAGCGGTTGATGACGCTCAGGCACTGCTCCTCCAGCCGCCGCAGGTCCGCCCGCACAAAGTTCGCCACCTCCTCCGCATCGTACGCGTCGGGCTTGCCGAAGGGACCTGCACGCGCGGCGTTGAAGGCGGCGAGCAGCTCGGGATCCACCGCGTCGCCCGCGAGGC
>NW_008827815.1:0-1130 GCF_000691245.1 Trypanosoma grayi
AGCGCGGCTGGCCCCGGGGGCGCGCGGTGCTGCAAGCCGGGCGCCGCAGGGACCCTCACAAGAAGCGAACTGTGCTGGCTCTCGGCCTTCGCCCCCCACCCCGCCTCCGGCAAACGCGCGGCAGCAAACGCTGGCTCCTGAATGGGGGGGCGCGGCCGGTCATCGTGCTTTTCCTGCTTTCTCGCCCCCGGCCCCCCACCTCTGCAGGGGAAAAAAGGATGGGCGGCTTGAGGGTTATAAAAGTAAAGGGCAAAAAAAATCAAGAAACCGGTCTGTTGGCGTTCCCCTTTTCCCGCATGGGGGGCGGCGATGCTGGAACGACGGAATTTTTTTTTCTCGTTTCATTTTAACATTTTTGCCACCATGTCTTTTACTTCTCGCCTCCGGTATCTAGGTGCCCTCGTTAAAAAGGCGCCCGCGTCTACTTGAATAAAAAGAAGCACGCCGAGGCAGTCACCGATATGAGGGCAGCCGCCTTTTTCCTTCCAAGACCACCGACAGCTGGCACAACCAACTCCTCCCACGCCATAGCCACCAGCGATCCAAGCGCCACGCCCTCGCCGGCCCACAGCACCTCCTTCGAGACGGGTGGCGCGTAAACAGCTGTGGCGTAGAACGCGACCGCCTGCCCAGAACGCGCCAAAACCGCGGAGAGCAACGCCCGCGCCAGACCCGAGCGCTCCACGGAAACCATCGCCAAGAGCATCCCGTCCGGCACTCCGTGAAACACCTGGGAACGAAAGATGGCATAAAAGTCCGGGCTACTCGAGAGCAGTCCCAACGCAGCCCCCTCAGCCACGCCGTGTGCGAGCATGGCGGTGGTTGCGGCATTCGCGTGGGTGTCGCCGAAAAAATGATGCACCTGAACAAAAAGCCCGCCACCGGCGGCAGCGCCGCCAAGGAAGTACAACACATTGGGCGACGGCACCCCAATGCGAGCCATGCTTGAAAAGTGCGGCTCCACCATCCCGAAACACGAGAACAGTATCAAACCGGCAGCAACAGCCTGGGCAGTGGGTCCGAGCAGCATCATTCCTCTGGCGCTGCGCTGCCTTCTTACGATGCACAGCGGCACATAATAGGCGAGCACGCCCAGAGCGGCGGCCAGCACCAACTCAGAGCCCTGGTGA
>NW_008827816.1:0-1128 GCF_000691245.1 Trypanosoma grayi
CAGCCACGCGCCCGTCATCGCCGACGTGTCGCACCACGACGAGCTTGCGCAGCGCCGCGTTGGGCACCTTGATAGCGTCCTCCACCGTCGCCCGGTACGGCGCGTCCTGCAGGATCGCCGCGACGTTGTACGAGCCAGCGACGCACGTGCGCATCCAGTGCGGCACCGCGCCGCAGTCGGCGGACGTCTTGCTATGGCGGCTGTCTGTCTTGAGCGCCTTCGCCACGCGCTTCTCCTCCTCCATGAGGTCCGGCAGCAGCGTGCACGGGCTGCCCTCGCACTTGATCTCCGCCACCACCGCCGCAGCGACGTTCATGCGGGGCTGCAGCATGCACACAAGCTTTAGCTTCTCCTTCACCTCGACGTCAAGCTGCTTCTGGAAGGTGGTCACAACCTCCTTCTTCGCCGCAAGCTCCTCCGCCTGCTTCCTCTTCAGCTCATCAAACCGCTCTCGGTTACGTTGCTGCAGGCGCTGCTCCTCCTTCTTGAGGCGGTCCTCGTCACGCTTGTGGACAATCTGCTGGCGAAACATCCGCTCCTGGTGGGTGAAAAGCTCGCGCTCCGACTGCTCTTGCAGCAGCAGCTGGAGAAGGAGGTGCGTCTTCGGCAAGACGCGCAACGCCGGGATTTCCTCACGCTTGCGAAGCACATCCTTGAGCTGCTTCATCGTATCAAAGGAATACTGCGAGCTGCTGGTTGAGCCCAGCTCCGTCAACCGCCCAGTAGCGGAGAAACGACACCCACCGTTCGTCAGCGCCTGTGATGGCCGCTCCTGGGAAACACTGCCGTTTTCGGGCGTCATATTACTGCCGTTGCGCGATTCCATGGAAATGACTGCTGTTGGGGCTTGCGTCTGCTGCTAGGGACGTTGCTTATTCAGTATTGTTAGCTCGTGTGCTTTACCTTTCAGTGGGAAAACAGCGCCAAGGCCCCCCACAGACACAACAAGGAGAGAAGCACAAACCCGCTCATAAAGAACATGCGTGCAACCACGCTTTCAGAGAAGGCGCAATACGCCACCACAACGAACTGCAAACCACCACCCCGAAAGAAGAACAAAAAACACGGCTATATTAGCCGCCGAATACTACATATCCCGCACGGTCACACCCGCAAGTATAACCCCAC
>NW_008827817.1:0-1127 GCF_000691245.1 Trypanosoma grayi
CCGCCGCCACAGGCCGCTCGCTCGGTCGTGACAACAGCAACAACAACAACAATAACAACAACGCCAAAACCAGCAGCAAGAATAACGCCAAGTCGGTGAGCGCTGAACTTGGCACCTCCTCGCGTCTTGGCGGGTTCAGCGGCAATTCGCCGTCAGACCGCTGGGGCACCGGTGGTGGTGGTGGCGGCGGCGGCGGCGCGGAGGCTGAGGCGACCGACGCGGCCCCACCGCCGTGGAGCAACGACGCCGGCTTCTCCGACCGCCCGTTTCAAGATGTTGCGCGGCACTTCAAGATGCTTGAGGGGGAGTTTACCGTCATTGGCGAACACCTGCGGCAGATATCCACGCATGTGCTACAGCTCAACGACATCGCGGAGCGGGTGCGGAATACGGGATCCAATCGCGGCCCATGAGGTGTGAGCTGACGTGTTGCATTTTGCATGTTTTTCTTTCTCTCGTTGCCGTTGCGGCCGCCAGCCTCCTGTTCTCACCAATACATACAATGGCGAGAAGATCGGCAACGCCAGGATATAAGGAAATAATCCCTCTGTGGGAGGGTTGAGTGGGTGGTGCTCTGTCAGCCTCTGNCGGTCTTTTCAACCACCACTGTCTCGCCTTTTCGCTCTCTCCCCCTCCCCTCCTTTTTCGTGCTTCGTTCACCATCTCTTCTACGCACTTTTTTTTCGTGTGGAGGTGGCGCTATGAGCGATATCGTCCTTGTTGAGCCCTGTGTCTTCTATGCCCTCGAGGGAGGCATAAACCACGCTGCTGCGGCTGCTCCAGGTACAGCTGCAGGAACGTGTGTGGATCTGACAGCGACGCCACACACGCATATGGCGCTGTATGAGTGGATCCGCAGCTTCGTGGAGAGCGGCTGGGAGGCGCGACACGGCGCGTCCTTCAGTGTGCACGATTTAGAGGAGGCAGAAGCCGTCCTTCGCGAGTTGATTGCACTCGACGAAAGTCAAGTCCGCATGCACCGCATCACCACCTGCCATGTGGCGTGGCTGCAGTGCGACCAGCAGCGACGGCAGCGCGACATCGCTGTGACGGAGGCGCTGTCGAGGTATCAGCTGCACCGTCTGCTTCACTGGGAGCAGCGGCTCTCCGCAGGTGATGATAATGAT
>NW_008827818.1:0-1127 GCF_000691245.1 Trypanosoma grayi
GTTCTCGTTAGCTCGCCAGCGATTTTCACTGCCATATCTCAGCATCTTTTTTGACTGAGCCACATCTCCATCTGATTGGTCTGAACGTGTAGATGGTTGTCTTCGTTCCGTGATTGAAGGTTCTGGTACAGCATCCGGGTTGGCTAATGCCGCATTTGGTTCATCTGCCCTTTCATCCCCATGGGCTAATGGTGGGTATCTTGTGGTATCTTTAACTTTTTATTCATCAGTTTTTCTCTAGTCATCTTGAATTGCTGGAATCGCATAGATTTATTCTCTTCAAGAGCCATTCAGTTAGCTCGGAGGGTCACACGTTTTCTTTGAAAAGCCTTGAGGAAATCTTATTTCTTTGGCATGGCGAATGGTACCATGGAGTTTAGCAAGTTAATAAAATACGCTTTCTTGTCTAGATGCACGGTGGGTTCACTCTATTTAATAGACAGGAAAAAAAAACCTCAGCGTGATGGGCCCGCGTGCTAAACTCTGGCCTACAGTCAAAGGTAAAAGATGTTCGGCCACTTTGTTTTACGAAGCGTTTGAGAACCGCTAGACTTAGCATCAGTTCGGCGCCTCCGAGGAATTACTGAGCTTTGTCCAAATTGTAATAACTTAGTTTTGCTTAGCTACTTTTCCGTAAAAACCTACGCTCTTTGAGACTCTATGCTGCAAAAAGGGAAGAATCAAACAAGGAATATAATCCGTTTTCGGTTTGCATATAATAAAAAAATTAAATAAACCTTAACCATTCTTTTTGGAGGCCCCCGCCCCCTCACCTCCCCCCCCNCCCCCAAAAAAAAAAACACAGCGGCATCGGAACCATTTTTCACGAAAGATAGTGACTATTTTCTGAACGGCCATATCCACTCAGTTTGGTATTCTCCGTTCAGAATCTCAATTTTACCAACCCACAGTGGACTTGCGAAAGGGAAAATTTGGAGCCTGCACCTCCATATGCCCCCCCCGTTCCCCTTCAAGTCCTTCATAGAAAATGCCCGCCCGCGCGAGATACCACCTGCTGGATTTTCGGCGCGCCACCTATACGAAAAAAACGCACAAATGTTGCGTTCCTCAAGCAACCCCAACGCCCAGAGAATCCCCCAGGACAAGGCATGGCACTTTGCGCAACC
>NW_008827819.1:0-1123 GCF_000691245.1 Trypanosoma grayi
CGGGTTGACGGGCGACGGCGAGCGAGTGGGGCCGCCAACGACGGAAGAGGTGCCGCTGCGCTGGCCGCTGCGCATCTGCAGCCCACGGTGCCGCGGAGTACGGCTCAGCGCTGTCAAACTCAGCGGTTGTGGCGCCGGTAGCGCTGGCGGGAGGCCAGCGACGCTGTACTGTGCCACGAACTTGGACTCCACATTGTTGATGGCAGCTCGTGACTGCTGCTGTTGCTGCTGCTGGTGGCGGGCCATGGCCTCCGTGATGGTACTCGTGGCGGGGCCTGGAGAGACCGCAGTGCTCGACGAGTGTTGCGGCTTCACTGCGCAGCGCTGCTCCGCAAAGGCCGCAGTGACGCGCAGCTGCGGCGAGACGCTCTCCACCTTGATCGAGTGCGATGCCGCTTTGGAGTACGAGGAGCCATCGACGGCAGAAACGGCCACACGATCGGCCGCTGTCATGCTCGGCGTGCGCGGGGTTCGTCGCTTGCGACGAATTGCGGGCGAGGAGCTGTCGGTGACGTCACGCTCATGCTTCGCCAGCACCATGCGGGTGACGAATACACCGCTCTCGCCATCGTCATTGTTATGGCGGTTTGTGTTGCCGTGGCTGTCCTGAGGGGGCGGGGCAACGGTCTGTCTTCTGGCACTGCTGGGCGCCAGGGGATTTCTTCTATTGACTGGCGTGTGCACAGAGGACAGTCGCCACGCTGTGCTGCCATTGTTATTATTACTGTTGCCGCTGTTTATTACCTGCTCGTACTGCTGCGCTGCAGCAATGAGGCGATGCCCGCTCATGAGCCGCTGCAGCGCCTCCTGCTGTGCTGCTGCCCGCGACTGCAGCTCCACTTCGTGATGGTGCTGCAGCTCCGCGAGCTCGAGGCTGTGCTTCGCCCCCGCGTTGTCGAGCGCCCGCTTCTGCTCCTCCACGACGCCCGTCAACTGCTCTACACGGCGTGCGAGGCGCGCCACCTCCTTCTCCAGCAGCCCCACACGCGGCACCGCCTCGGCGGCCTCGCGCGTCTTTTGCTGCAGCTCCTCCTCGAGGCGGTTGCAGCGTGCCGCCAGCTGCTCGTACCGCTGCAGCGAAACGCCGTCGTGTGAACTCACCGCATCGACGTGGTGCGCCTGC
>NW_008827820.1:0-1122 GCF_000691245.1 Trypanosoma grayi
TTTTTTTTTTTTGCACTTATCGTGACGCGTGTACCGCGGTGTGTTTCACTCTGCTCTTTGCACTTCTGCCGGTCTTCCCTGCCCTCCAGCTGCTGACATCTGTGCTGAAGAGGAAAGAACAAGGCGAGAAGGATTGCGCACGCTCTTGCTGTCGTTGCGGTGATGTCAGGTACGCCGTGGGTGAACGGCACGGTGCTCTGCGCGGTGGCGTGCAATTTGACTTCCCTCGACGCTGTCCCACTGCTCTGCAGCAGCAGCAGTAGCCGCGGCGGCAGCGACAACGACGACGACGACGACGGCAAGACCGGAAGGGCACGGCAGCAGCCACAGCAGCAGTTACGCATCACAGAGGCGCAACTCAGTTTTAACGCTATAAGTGCGAGCTCGCTTGGACGTCTTGCGTGTCTCACGGATTTTCTGCATACCCTTATCCTGGACAACAATGATTTGCGGGATGTGGCAGCACTCCCGCGACTGCCGAAGCTGCAGCGGCTTTGGCTGAACAACAACCGACTTGCCAGCCTTGACGACGTATTGAAGGTCGCCGCCCGGCAGTGCAACGCGCTGACGTACCTGTCACTGCTGCGCAACCCGTGCTGCCCGAGTGAGCTGGACGGTCACCTGCCAGCGGAGTACGCGCGATACCGTCTTTACGTCAAGCATACGCTGCCCAGCCTCGTGCGGCTCGATTCAGAGGGTTTCACGGAGGCAGAGGCGCAAGAGGCGAGGAAGAAGGGTCAGTTTGCGCGGCCGGCACGAGCAAAGTGTGGTGTGGGAGAGGCATGGAAAGATAATAACGGCACAAGAAGCGCAGTGAGTGGTAGCGGCAGCAACAATGGCGAACAGGTAGATCTGTTTGCTGTCTTTGATGAAGAGCGGCGTGATGGAGGGGGAGCTGTCACGTATCTGTCGAGTCGTCGCCATGTGTATACTGGGCGGGGAAGTGAAGGGAATCGCTTTATCCGCGATGACGTGCTGTGACTATGGCAATGTGGTCCGATGCCGTCTCTGCGATGCCGTAAGGTGGGGAAAAGTTGAAGTAGAGACCGGTGTGTTGTTCTCGCTGGTTTCATTCCCTTGGCTGTGTGTTTGGTGCAGTGTATATATATATATATATATATA
>NW_008827821.1:0-1118 GCF_000691245.1 Trypanosoma grayi
GCTCTCACGCTGTGCCTCCCCTGCGTGTGCGTGACGGCTGCGGCTGCCACAGGCCACGGGGCACCCGGGCAGGAGGCGGAGTCCGAGAAACATGTGTTGGCGCCCGCCGTGGGGCAGAGAAGCCACGCCGGTGTTTCTGCCTCGAGAGCAGCGGAAGCGGCGGGAGGCGCTGGTCCGGAGGCGATTGAGGCTGATGTGAAGGCATTGGAGAGGGCGGCAGCGCAAGCTGAGAAGGACATTGAAGAAGCTACTGCTGCGTTGAAGGAAGCTGATGAATATGAGAAGAGCGCTATGTCGGAGTTGAGTGTGGCTGATGCAGAAGTGCAGAAAGCTTTGGAGAAGGTGAGCTCAGCGAAGAGTTTATTGAAAAGTGCCACCACATCCAAAAAAGAGGCTGATGCTGTAGTGATTAAAGCGAATGAAATAAGTAGTGCGGCTGAAAGAGGTGAGCAGGCACTGTGGAGAACGGTAATAGGAAAACTGGAACGATTTGATGAATCCCAGAGGGAGGCAGCGAAGAAACTGACAGATGCTGGAGGCACGGATCCGGATGCCCAAAAACGAAAGGACGAGGCTGTCAAGCAAAGAACTGCTGCTAAGGAAGCGCTGACAAATGCTGAAAATTTGACCACATACACTCAAACTGTTCTGCAGAAGGCTCAAGAGAAGCAGAGTGATGCTCAGATCGCGCTGTCAAAAGCTGAGAAGCAGGATAAAGAGGCTGAAACTGCGCTGCAGGAGGCTCGAGAGAAGAAGAGCCGTGCTGAAGATGCAGTAAAGAAAGCTGAAGAAAAGAGGAAAAATGCAGAGGTTCAACTCAAGGAGGCTGAACAGCGGACAGCTGAGAAGTTGGCACTGCTGGAAACAGCGCGAAATAAAAAAGCTGCAGAGAGTAAATTGCAGAAAGATCTTCATAACACGTTGCAACAACACCAGGAAGAAGAAAAGAAAGGGCCCAGCAGTCTTGAAGAATCACCGATAAACTCCGAGAATTCTCTGGGCGATTCTGAAGAACATGTGTCTCCGTCAGAGAAGGCAACCACCGTGGCGCCGACAGAAGTGAAGACAGGCGTGAGTGTGAAAGCCACGATGATGGGCGGACTGAATGGCGATGGGGG
>NW_008827822.1:0-1111 GCF_000691245.1 Trypanosoma grayi
CCTCTGTAGACCAGTGTGCCTCGGGCTGTGATGATGGCGGCGGTGGTGCGTCCCGCGTTGTTTGTGGTGGCCGTCGCGCTGTGCTGCGTGTGTGGCTGCGCAGCGACCACTGCTAAGGGCATCGGTGACGGTGACGGTGACGGTGAGCGGAGGAAGAAAGTATTGGGTGAGCTGGAGAAGGCGAATGGGGAAGCGCTTAAGGCCAAGGATGCGTTAAATGACGCCAGGGGTAAGGTTGAAGCCGCAAAGAGTGCAACGGAAGAGTTTAAGACCGCGGCGGAAACGTTGTCACAAAAGGCAGACGAGCTAAAGGGCAAAGTGGAGGAATTGAAGGACAATCAGGGAGAGAAAAAAACGGATGTGATCCGTCTAGCGAGTGATACAATGAACGCAGCTAAGACGTCTCACGAATCAGTTACTTCAATCGTGGACAAAGTTACGAAAGCAGTGGATGCAACGACTAATGCAGGGAAGTTGTTCACGGCAGCGCAGGGGATGGCTGTCAGCGCGGCGAAGGAAGCGAATGCAGTTATCAGCACACAAGCAGAGCACACAAAAGAGGCATTAACAAAGCTATCAGATCTGTTGTCGGCACTGAAACAAGCCCAGATTACTGCTGAAGAGGGAAGCACGGCTGCGACGACTGGCGATGCTTTTATTGCAATGCAAAGCGCTGAGAATGCGTACAAATCTCTCAAAGAAAAGATATCCAGTGCACAGTTACCTGCCTCCACTGAGCTAAAGACGGCTGCTACAAAGGCTGCTGAACATACAACAGCTGCGGCGGGACACGCTAAGAAGGCTTCAAGTGCTGCCATTGAGGCATCTAAACACGCTGGGAAAGCCTTCGAGAGCGCTGAGTTATTGCTGAGGGAGATCGATGCTGCGTTGAAGGCTCTTAAAAACGAACAAAAGGAATCTGAGGCTTCACCTGAAGATCCTCAGTCTCCATCACAGGACGAGGCACAGGGCCAGAGTATCCCACAGGAACCACTGAGCAGTACTTCAACTGGTGAGAAGCCTTCTGATCAACAAGAAGCGGGCACCGCGGCGACCGACAAAGAGCAGTCGCCATCAGTACCATCGGAGGAGAAGACAGCCGCAGAATCCC
>NW_008827823.1:0-426 GCF_000691245.1 Trypanosoma grayi
AAAAAAAAAAAACAACAAGAAAACAAACAAACAAACAAATGTTAGTAGCAAGTACAAAGACACATTCACGCAGAGATGGGATCGACGTGTGTTGGCGCGTGTGGAGTGCGTGGCCGACACACATGTTGAGAGGCCAAAACTCCCACGTAATGCTGCACACACCCCAGCCGCCAAGAGAGGGAGAGAGAGAGGGAGAAACAAAGTGCCACTTCTATCCACGGCACCACAGACAGCGACAACCACTCCGCGGCGCACAGGAGGCCCCTCCTCCCCCGAAAACAAAACAAAACAGAATGCCACAAAATAAAAGAAACGTGAACGGTCAGAAAAGATAATCAGGCAACACAAATAAATAGAGCCAAATGGCAAAGCAAAACGAATTGACACACACACCCACACATAAATAAAAAAAAAAAATATATATAT
>NW_008827823.1:551-1107 GCF_000691245.1 Trypanosoma grayi
ATATATATATATATATATATTTCCCACGCTTCTGCATTGAGCCCATCATCAGTCCTTTTTTGGGGTGCATGTGGGCATGTATTGGCATTGATATTCTCACCCATTGCTTCGGCCTTTATAGCCCAAAGCCTCTTCATCGCCTCTCCCACCTAATACACACATATACACACACACATCGATATATATACATATATACGTATGCATCGCACACGTTCACGTCACAGGAGGGGCGAACGGAAAAGAGGCGTGATGGGAACACAGAGACACCCACACACGCACCGATGCACCACACGAAGAAGGCACGCAGCGCTCTGAACAGAGCATGGGCATCATCACGGGGGAGGCAACAAAAAAGAAAAAAAAGCAAATGAGGTACACACAATAAGGAAAACGAAAAAAGATATCGGAAGAGAAACAACAAAGGCAAAAACAAACAAAAAAGAAACAATAACCGTTACACACAAACATGCACATGAAACAGTGAAACCCGCAAAAACAAAGGAACAGCAAATGACGCCCACAGTATTGTTCCCACACACACACACACACACACACA
>NW_008827824.1:0-1104 GCF_000691245.1 Trypanosoma grayi
GACCGTCGCTTCTTGCGCCTTGCCATTGACTCGGGCGGCTGCCACGGTTACGTATACAAATTCTCCCTCGAGGCGAACGACTCGTTGGTGCCTGAGGAGGACGTCGTCATTTCGGAAAGGGACGTTTCGGAGGCTGACAGCGTTAACAACAATAGCAGCACAAACAACAGGGCAGAGCCCGCACCGCGTGTGGTGGTGGACAAACACTCCGCATCGAAGTTGCTCTCGGCGGTGATTGACTTCCACTCGGAGTTGAAAGGGTCGGCGTTCGTGGTGGTGGGCAACGAGCTAGTCGACGAGTCGTGCGCCTGCGCCATGTCCTTCTCGGTGAAGAAGCAGCCCAGGAAAGAGCGGCGCGAGTAGCGACAGTGCCTGTGCGTAGTATGGCTGTGTGTACAAAGGACCAAGAGAGGGAGGGTGTGTGAGCGCTTGTTTTTTGTTTTAACGTTTTATGCTTGTTGTTGTTGTTGTTGATCATGCGCTGCCGCTGTGCTGGCCTGCATCGCTGCACCTCCCCCCCCCCTCCTACGTCCAGGAGGTGGTGGGCGTCAAGCGGACAAGACTTGCGTGCGCCGCTCTTGTCGGAGGTGTGCCTGTTTCTGTGCCTGTGCGACGTGCACTCTGTGGCTGCAGACTTGTCTTCACCGCTCCCCTTCGACATGCTCTGTCTTTCCACGTTTCTTCTTGCGCTTGCAGCGGACAGACATATGCCTAGGGAAGAAGAGCAGCCGCAGCAGCAGTACCGCATTATGCGGCTGAATCGCGGTCCGGCCGTTGGCCCTTCGCACTCCGCTGCGTGCAGCGCTTCGCCAGTGACTTCCACCATCACTTCCGCCGGTTATACCACCACCACCACCACCACCACCACGAAGAACAACAACAGTGGTGGCACTGCTCTCTCAGTGCCGCTACGGCAGGTGGACTCCGAGAGCGGTGGGGTCCCTCCCTCGCACTCACCCAAAGGAGACACAAAAGCTTTGGACGTGGACCCAGGCATGCGGGGACTGCAGCGCTTCTACGCGCGCAGCGCTGGCGGTGCGCGGGCGGCCGCAGACCACCTCAAGGGTGGCGCCGCGCTCGTCAGCGGCAGCCCGTACTACCTCA
>NW_008827825.1:0-1099 GCF_000691245.1 Trypanosoma grayi
AATTCATGCATGTTCCCCGTACATCATTTGGCCAAAAATGGCTATAATTCAGGGAGAGGGGTTTCGATTGGGGTTGGTGTAATATAGTAACAAGGTGGTACAGGGTGTAGTAATTTAAATGTAATTGTTATTTTAATTTGAGTTAAATTTAAGATTATATAAAATCATCAAGAATATTCGATAAAGCTATGAAAGTTAATTGTATATTTTAATATTTCTATAATTATTTTATGTATATTAATATTTAAAATTTATGGTATCTACAGCTTTTGTGGTGCCTATGCTGTTGTGGTTGTATGTTATTTCAATGGTTTGAGTTTTGGTAGGGTTAGCGCATTGGTACATCCCGGGTGGTGGGGTGGGAGGGGTGAGTGAGTTGCGCACGGGGTGGGGTTGGGTTGGTTGGGTTGGTGTGGGGTGTGTGGTGGTGGACATGGTGGTGGTATAAAATGTTTTATAAATTTGGATAAAATGGTAGACCAAAAATCCAAAATGTGGGTTTTCGGGAGGGGCGTTCAACTTTATGGGGCAGAATTCATGCATGTTCCCCGTACATCATTTGGCCAAAAATGGCTATAATTCAGGGGGAGGGGTTTCGATTGGGGTTGGTGTAATATAGTATTAATTTGTGATGGGTGTAGGATCTTGTACTTTTGTGGATAAATAATTTTGTGGTGAGTGTGTTGAGTGTAGAATTATTTATGTGCGGTGTGGTTTGGCGTTATGTTGTCTATGTGGTTCGTTATTTATTTTATTGGTGGTTATTGTGATTCGACCGGTGTATATGTTTGCCTAAAGTGTTCTGGGTTGTATATAAATTTAATAATTAGTATAGTTTAAAATCTTTAATAATCTTAAGTTAATATAACAAAATAGAACCAAAGATATCATAATTTAATGTAGTAAATGATAACTTAAAATTTAAATTAATATTGAATCATAATTAAGGTAATGAATTTGTATAGTATCCAATGCGCTGTATGTTATGGTGTATCTTGGATGGTCTTGAAAAACGCCAAAATGTGGGTTTTCGGGAGGGGCGTTCAACTTTATAGGCCAAAAACCATACAGGATCCCCGTACATCATTTGGCCAAAAAT
>NW_008827826.1:0-1096 GCF_000691245.1 Trypanosoma grayi
AGCAACTAAAACATATTGCTTCTTTTCATCACTTCCATAAACTGGGCTCGGTGCCCCATCCTCTGCCGTCAACCGGATGCAACACATGCACCCACACATATATACAGGTATATACGTACATGTGCACCGGGCTACGGGTATTACTCTTCCCTCCTTTTGTTAGGGAGTGTGTGTGGTTTTTTTTGTGGTTTCTGTGGGACTATGGGCTTGTCCCCTAATTCATTCTTTTTCTTTCTTCTTTTACGGCTTTACTTTGAGTGATGCTCTGCTGTGCCTTCTCACTGTGTGTGTGTGTGGGCTGCTGCTCTCTGTCTGTGTGTCTGTGTGTGTCTAACTGTCCGTCACCTATCTCCCTTTTCGCCGCCGCGCAGACCAGCGACCTGAAGTGAAGTGATGACGGAAACGATGACGGTGACGGTGCGCCACGTGCTGTTTGTACTTTCCCTCGCGCTGTGCTGCGCCTGCGGGTGCGTGGCGGCGGTGCAGCAGAGGCCACCTGAGGTATCGAGGGTGACTTCTCCTGCGGAAGTACCTGAAGGGATGACACTGGATCAGATAAAGCAGAAAACAAAAGAGGCGAAGGGTGCGGTAGACAAGGCTGCTGAGAGGATAACTAAGTACTTGACAAGAGCGGAGAACTTGGTCGAAAAAACAAAAACAGTCTTGAAAGCCAATGCCGTTGCAAGCCACGGCGATGTTTTGGGCACGGGGAGGGCGGCCGACGCGATGCCGGACGTGCAGCGGCCGATGAGTGCAATAAAATGGCATGAAAAAGTAATGAAGGAGGACCAGAACGCCTCACTTACATCATATAATTCGGTTTTGAACACGGCGCAGACGGATACAAAAGAACGTTTGCAGGACGCTTATGACCATTTGAGAAATGTGCAGGGTTTCTTGGCCAACGCTGACTTGAGAGCTGAGAGCGCAAGACAGAACGTAACGTTGGTTGTACAGGCGATGAAAAAGGCCCTCCACAAACTACAGACTTCAGAGGCATCCGTCAAACTGCTAGAGGAAGTGGAATCGTTAAGCAAGACACTCGAACCGATTTCACAAGCCACTGGTGGTGGAGAGGTGGCACCAGGCCAACCAG
>NW_008827827.1:0-1093 GCF_000691245.1 Trypanosoma grayi
ACGCACCCACGAAGGACTGACGCTGCTGTCCATACTCTGGATATCCTGCAGGGTGTTGTGTACATCGCTGTTGGGAGGTGTCAGTTGCTCATTTCCTGCAGGGGAAGTACTGCTCAGTGGATCCTGTGGGAGACCCTGGCTGTCTGTTTCTTCCCCTGATGGCCCAGGAGGCAGAGGTGGAGGTGGAGGTGGAGGAAGCTGAGAAATTACGGGTGGCACCTCAGGTTTCCCATCTTCTTTGGCAAGAACCCTCATCGCGTCGTCGATCTGCTTCAGCCATAAATCAGTTCTCGCAACAGCATCTTCGGCATGTTTAGCAGCCTCGATCGCAGCAGCAGGCACCAGTGCCGCATCATTGACTGCATTCTTTGCGAAATTCTCAGCTTCTTTGGCAAGAGTAACTATTTCCTTAGGCGTATTTGATGAACCACTGTTATTTTTCATTTCATTGAGAAGAATGAGAGCTAGGTCAGCCCTATTTAACGCTAAGTAAGCGTTCGTTCCCTGCGACGCGGCAATTTTTGCCTTTTCAGCGCTACTGTCGACGTGTGAAAGTGCCGTCAGCACTTCTGATGGCTTTCCAAATGCCTTGTGTGCCAGCTTCGCTTCGTTGCTGATATCTTCAACCCCGCTGGCCGTTGCACTGTCCGCCATCCCCTGCGCTTCCGTGAACAACTCCTTTGCCCAAGTCGTTGCTTCCCCTGCTTCCTTAACCTTCTGCACGATTAAAGCAACGGATGCGTGAGAAGTGTTCGTCGTGGCCTTTGCGGAATTCGCCAAGCCGACCAACTCAGCAATAATCTCCTGCTGAATATTACCAGTCTTGCCCTCCACCTTCTCATTTAACTTGGAAGCTGCCAGTGACGCCGTTCTTGCTTCAGTTTCGAATTGCTTCGTTGCACTCTTTACAGCATCCACCTTACTCTTGGCCGCATTCACCGCTTCCTTGGCCTCAACTGCCTTCTCCCTCGCCTTCTGCAGGGCAAGAATCACTTGCTCCTCGTCACCGATGCCCTCAGCAGTGGTCGCTGCACAGCCACACACGCAGCACAGCACGACGGCCACCACAAACAACGCGGGACGCCCCACCGCC
>NW_008827828.1:0-1092 GCF_000691245.1 Trypanosoma grayi
TGCGTGCGTGCTGGTGCGACCCGCGCGACGCGCCAGCGCCGTACGGCAGCACGCTGCACTACCACTGCAAGCACGAGCCGACCGGCGGGGAGTTGGGCGACATCGGCACCGATGGTTCGCTGCTGGACACCAGCGGCAAGAAGAATCGCTCCCGGCGTAAGCAGCAGATGGAGCTGCAGCGCACCATACAGAGTACAGCGACAGGCGTCGTGGAGGTGCGCAAGGCGGCGTACCAGGGCTGCAGAGAAACGAATCACCGCTGCGAGTCCATCGGCTTCTACGGCCGCCCAAAGCCGGACAGGAGCTCTGTCTTCTTCTTCGCCTGTGCGCACCCCATGCGTGCGCGTGCGCTGAAGATGGACAGTGGCGAGGATTGAGTTTCTCTTTATATGATATACATACATATATACATTTGTGTGTGTGTGTGTCTGGCAGGTTTGATGTACATTCAGATGAAAGACGCCGAAGTCGTTGAGTGGTTGACTGTGCTGTTGGCAAAGTTCTAAGTGTGTTTGTGTTTGTGTGTTCGTGTGTGTGTGTGTGTGTGTGTGTGTCTCTGCGAGGGAGAGAGGGAGAGAGAGCGTGTGTCATCGCACACTGGCAGTCGTGCTGCTCTCTTAGACACGCACACACACACATATATATATATACACACAAAGAAACACGCAAACACACACGCGCACTTACAGGCATACGTACATACAAGCACACCTGAGTGCCCATGGATTTATATAAAGAGATGTTCCCAATTCACGGCTGCGTGCCCATCTGCCTCCTTTCTGCTCCGCTTTTCTTTTTAAAACAACAACAACACCGAACTATACAAAACAAAAAAGAAAATAGAGCCAGGTGTAAGGAAGGTTCTGTTGGCAGCGTGCAGAAGGAGTGAGACAGGCACACGTTTACACACTTGCGCACTCTGCTGTTACGTTAGAGCCAAGGCTGAGCATTGCGAAAGGAGAGATTATTATTTAACGGTCGTGACTCACAACACGTGGCGATGCGGACAAGCGCAATGCGGCGGCGCTTCTTGGATTCCCTCCGCTCGTACTGGCGCTGGAATCGGGCCAACCTTGCTTCCTCCTCCTCCTC
>NW_008827829.1:0-1088 GCF_000691245.1 Trypanosoma grayi
TCTCTCTCTCTCTCTCTTTTTTTTTTGATACCCTTCATTACTTCTCGGTTTGTTGCTGTTTCTTTCGCCCCCTAATCCTGTATATGCACACCAGACAAACCAATAACCGGGGAGATGCATACATACCGGAAGAGAAAGAGATGAAAAATGATCTCTTCTCCCTTCCGTCCTCCATGCAATTCACTTATGCTTCAGCGGCTTCACACACACACACACACGCACACACACACACACACACACACACACATGGATACATACACATAATCATACACAAAATGTAGGCATGCACCCATGAATGGTTTTCCCCCATCGCCTGGTGTTGTGGCCCCGCTGCATCGCATCTCTCCCATTTTTTTGTGTTCTTGGGTCCAAGCACCAACAGGCTTCTGGAAGGAACAGATGGGAAAATACAATAGCTATCTATAAGCATGCTCTATACGCAGTGTGCGTATGCGTAAGCGTGTGTGTGTGTGTGTGTGTGTGTGTGTGTGTGCGTCTGTGCGAATGAGATGAGAAGGGGAAAAAGGAAGCAAAAAAGTGTTACATGTATTAACACGCGCATGAACTATGCAGCTGCAACAGCAGACAAAATGAGTGTAAGCGTGAGTATAAAGAGTTGACCATTTCCTCTTTTTCTTTTTCGTTTCTCTCGATGTTTCGGCTGTGGAAGACAAATGTACATTTGTATTGTGGTACCAGATGGACCGGTGCGTCTGCGTCATTGGAAGAGTGAAGGTGGTGGTGAAGGAAAAGGGAGAGATTTGTTGTTTTTCTTCTAAGTAAAGGCAAAACAGGGGCAAAAAAAAAGGGCGACAAGTAACCTCTCGCGTTGGTGTGAAGATTGGAAGAAACCAGTCAGGAGAGAATCCGAACGAGACGGTGTGGAACTGGACTGAGATCAAACAGCAACTCATGAGGCATTCAAACCATGATACTTTAGACTAATAATATGCTTCATGTGTCAAACTTTTTCGATACACGTTTTTTTTTCAGGTTGTGTTTTTCTTCTTTTGTTCTCGTTGCTGTTAATCTCTTCTTGTCGCCCAATAGTAACAAACCCCGATACGACTCAATGTCATTTTTTTTTT
>NW_008827830.1:0-1086 GCF_000691245.1 Trypanosoma grayi
CAGCAGTCCTAAGGCGCGCTGTATAAGAGCATGTAAGAGAAATTGGTGCAGGGCATGTGTTAGCAGAAGGAATGAAATGCCCTACTCCAAGCAACGCCTTCACTCCCCAATTTTAGCTGGCGGCACAACAAGTTTGCGTTGAGTGAATAGTTGATGGCTTTAACTGCTTGTGAAGTGTGGGGTCGTCGACACCAATGCAGGTGCACCTGCCTTACCTGCAAGGCACTGCTTTCCTTCACCTCTTCAGACGGGAGTCCTATTCCCATCGCCCTTCACGCTACGAAATCTTCTTTGGTGTTCCTGGCAGTAGACACGGTCTGNACGGGAGTCCTATTCCCATCGCCCTTCACGCTACGAAATCTTCTTTGGTGTTCCTGGCAGTAGACACGGTCTGCGAGCGGAACACCCGAGTGTGCCCTGGTTGAAGGAGGTGCTCGTTCCCCCTCCCACTCGCACAGAGGACATGCCCACGGCACTACATACAGGTGGCAGAGGTTGTGGCGCTGCGGGTCGTTCCTTCGGCAGCAGCATTACCGCAGGATGGTGTGCGTCTGCGAACAGAGCCCTTAAAGGACGCCAACAAGGGTCCCAATGAAACATTCTGAGTCCCCTCGCGACCCCATCGCGAAACTCATTTATGAAGCCGCACTCCGCACACCCATGCAGTGAAGAGGAACTCTCATCGCCCTTAAAGAGCATAGAGCCTCACCCTGCCAAGTATATATATATATATATATATAAGAAGATTGCCAAGGTCGGCTCGCCTATCTCTATGCGTCGAGGTGTGTACTCCGTCCCGGCGAGCCCACCAACGCAACGTCATACATCGGCGAATGAAGCTGCAGGGACCTCTCGACCAGGGCCAATGTGATTGCACACCAATCCCTCAACCCACACGATGCTTGGAGATGATTGAGGCACGCGGTGACCCCAGCAGTGGTCCTTTTCTTTTTCTTCATTGCAGCAGTGAGCGTGCGCTCCTCCAAAGAAAGGTTAGTCTTATCGAAGAGAAAATATTCGTTTTCGAAGTCCAAGAAGCGCATCGTTACTGCGCAAACCATTCCCACGCAAGGCGAGGAGGAGTGC
>NW_008827831.1:0-1080 GCF_000691245.1 Trypanosoma grayi
ACACCACCCTCGCCGACGGTGCCACACTCTGTGCCGAGGGAGTCAAATCCCCTGACAACTGTCGCTGTCGACACTTCCCCGCCCCCGACTGTTCCACCCCAAGACGATGGTGCTGCCCAGGTGCCTGTTGCTGAGCAGCCCAGAAACACAGTGGAGCGGCACATGGACCCCACAAATATGCAGGAGGTGATGGATGGAAGTTCAGTTTCCTCGGCGGATTCAAGCGGAAGCTATTGGACGAATACAGCGAGAAGCATTATATCTTCTAATTCCGACGAACATGGAAACATGGTGGAGTACACGTTGGTGGATTATGTTATGCCTACAGTGGAAGTAAGTGAAATGGAGTTGAGGAGTATGAGAACATCTGTGGAAAATCTATTCGCCGTGATGCGAGGTAGACCGAAAGGTGGGGTCGGTCGTCAAACAACAGGTGCTCTTCCTAAGCGCAATACAAATGAGGAATAACCTGATGAACCAACGGTCGAAGCACCTAACGTGAAGTATCAGCTAGAAAGTAACTCGCGGAATCTTTTATCTCTCGGTGCAGAATGGAGGTTTATCAGAGAGCGAATGCCTCCCCTCTCAAACACTAGGAAACAAGGGCTCCCTTTGCCCGGAAAAGACAGTTATCTTTTTACTTGTTACACTGGCCAAGGAATCGCAGGAGCTGGAGTAAAACGATTCTGAGAGACGAAGGACTCTTTACAAGAAGCAGTTAGCTCATCAGAAGAGGGTGCTTGAGTGCGTACGAGAGTATTGCGATGACACAGATAGAGAAGACATGAAGCTTTACGATCCACAGGGAAAAGATCACAAATGGTTCCATAGGCCACCCTCTATGAATTCACCGGATAATCATGACCCATCAAACGACAAGGATAATTGAGGTGTGTAGTGCATTATGAGTGTGATTCCCAATGTGCCAATGCTTTGCCCAAAAACATAATAAGAGAGGAAGAAGGAAATCGCCAAATCCTGAGCCCCATGCTGTCCGCTCTCATTGTTCCTGTTACCACTCTGAAGAATACTCCTTTCTTCTCCCCTTTGCCCAGTATCCCTCCATTGCAATAATACCTG
>NW_008827832.1:0-1077 GCF_000691245.1 Trypanosoma grayi
CACATGTATCGTGTGTCTCTGCTTTCTTCATGCGCCGAAATAGAGAACACAACACGAGAGATAAAGAGAGAGAGTAAAGAGAAAGTGATGACTAAAATTGGCATTCTCTGACATGTATAAAGATGGATCTTACACTGAGCCGATGCCAACCAAAGTGATTGGTGATTTCTGTGTGTTTTAGGGGGAGGGGGGGAACGAGCACTGTTTGGGATGATATTCAACACGAGATGTTTGCAGCATAATGGTGATGGTGGAAGGTTAAGGTTAGGGTAACTGCTCTGCTCCCTTCTGAAGGACTCTTCCATGAGCTGAGAAGATGTGTGACAACAATCTCACGGTGTAGGCACTGCCGGAAAGATGTATTTGGGGATGAGAAACATGGACCAAGTTGCATCTGCGGACTGCCCGTCAGGATACTCCCTCTGCTGTGCTGCCTACTCTACAACGTGCAGAATGAGGCTGAATTGACAGCGGTGCTGGAGATGACTGTGGGTGTGGCACACAACCTGTATTTGTTTGGCTTCCAGATGTAGTCTAATCCTACTGCAGACGTAAGTTGTGGGCTTGAGAGGTGGGCGGATGTAAACCAAAAAAAAAACACTGGATGCGCATTGCTATCTGCGGATGCGACATGACGACTTTTGGGCATCATTGGCTAATGGTGCACCACTGACGTGATGCAAGCAACACTGACGAGGGAGGGAAAAGGGTTGCTGAGGATGGTAGGTCTCTCTTGTGCCGATGCTCCTTGAGTTTGTGTGAAATCACACAATAAAAAGAGATTATGAGCAGGTGTGTGAAGCACTTGACTGGCAGGGGCAATGCTTTGTTGTGAACGTTCCTCTGTGTTCTCCTGGTGTGCGGAGTCGCAGGGATCCAATGCTCAATTTATGGTTGCTTGGGGGGTTCTGTTTGACGCAAACTGAGGAACTTAACTTTCGGAATCATCTTGATGTTGGTGGACACACATGACGCTGTGTGGGGTGTGATGCCTTTGGATGATCATTAAGATATATGAGTGTGTCTGTGCTTTTAGCTTTTGAATTCGTCCAGAGGGAAACAAGTCTAGTTGAGTGG
>NW_008827833.1:0-1074 GCF_000691245.1 Trypanosoma grayi
GTTGATGTGGATGCGACCGAGCCTCGTGTGGCAGGCGAGGTGCTCGTGCAGACCAGCAGCTCGTCGGCCCACGCAACCTCTACACCAGCAGCAAGAACAAGAGGAGACCCAACAGTGACGGCGCAGGCACGGAGCCACCGCCAGCCTCGCCCGAGTGAGGCGGAGGGGACGCAGTTGGCGCCGCACGATCCTGCCACAGTCGTAAGGCTGGACTCTCGCAGGCGTCAGCTTCATCTCAGCCCCGTCCAGCGTGAACTGATTTGGAGCGCACGCCGGGAGCAGTACCAGCAGATGTTGTTGCGCATGGTGACATGCTTGCAGTCCCACCTTACGCCGATCGAAAAGTGCCACACGCTCTTGGCGCTGCATGAAGAAGTCATTGAGAAGCGTCTGCGGCTGCGCGCGGACACGTACGATGACATATTCCATATCTTTTACGCTGTGGCGACGCTTGGCAGTGCGGCTCCCGCGCTGGATGCGGAGGAGGCTGTTGGTCGCAACCGCACCTTGGCGTCCTCGAGTCTCCTGCCTGCGGAGTTTGCAAGTGCCAGTGTAGCGGCGGCGTCGCTCCTTGCCGGCCCGCTGCTGCAGAGCCTGTGGACGATGTACCGCTACATGATCGACAGCGGCACCAACCCGACGCCGCGCATCGTGCAGCACATGATGGGCGTTCTGGAGCGGCACCGCGCCAAGGACCCCATCGTGGAGGCGCGCGCTCACTCCCTCATGCTGGACCTCGACCGCTTCCACCTGCCGCCGACAGAGTACACCGTCGCCGCATACATCGGGGTGTGCGATAGCAATGGTGCGATGCACCTCGCCGTGGCACGCGTGACGGACTACCGCACACGGCACGAGCGGCAGGCGTCTGCCGGCATCTACGCCCGGCTGCTCTTCGGCCTGGCGCACAACCAGCAGTATGACGAGGCACTTGCGTGTGTGACGACGATCGACACAGTTGCCGTGACGCCCCATCTTCTTAACGCGGTTCTGCATGTTGCCCGTCACTCCCGCAACCCACTCTCCGCCTTTACCTTCTACAAGAGTGTGGTGGGGCAACAGGGAAGGGGAAAC
>NW_008827834.1:0-1070 GCF_000691245.1 Trypanosoma grayi
TCCTCCTCTCCCCCGCAGACACAGGTGGTCCCAGGCTACATTGACGCTGATGCTGCGCCACGTGCTGTGCGTGCTGGCCCTCGCGCTGTGCTCCACGTCTCTGTGCGTGGCAACAAGTGGTGCAGCTGAGAGCCCAGGTGAATTACAGCTTGCTAATGGCGACGCGAAGATAACGCTGACGGGGACAGTTGATCCTGGCAACTGCAAAGCATCGTCCCCCCCGGCTGCTGGGGTAACCAAAGATGTTACCATTTCCACGACGGTTACATTGAAGAAGAAGGATGCCTCCGAAGATCCGAAAGAAATTGCGAATGTACCGTCTGAGAAAATCACTGTTCCCGATGGGTCCAGCGTGACGCTGAAGACCTCACTGGAAGTTAAATGTACGAAAAAAGAGGCAGCGGCTGCAGCAACCGCTGAAACAACGTGTACGGTTAGCGAGGGTGAGGCAGCTACCAGCAGTAACACCCATGATGTCACTGTTAAGTTCACTCCTTCTGGCCAGACTGCTGTCCAAATTCCGGAGACAGAAAACCTTGAAGTGAAGGTCCCAGTTGGGCAAGAAGCGAAAATTATTGCGAAAGTTGTTGCTACGTGCACGCCTTTACCAAAAGCCGGAAAATCTTCACCGTCTGTACAGACCAGAGACCCTTCCGGGGGGCAACAAGATGCGTCGTCTCTTGATGCAAACGTTGAGGATATGGCTGACCCACTTGAGCCTTCGTTAGTTAAAAAAAATACCCCCAACGAAAAGCAAGACGAGCAGGCGCCTCAGGCAAGAACTCCACCTGTAAAATCAGGCACCCCATTAAGTAACTCCCCCACCGTCAGTGCAAATCCAAATGATGAAGTTACTGGTGGAGAAAAGGGCAGTGCTGTAAGCAAAGACCTCTCCACGCCAACTTCCAGCGAGGCAGAGAGCACAGAAACGGACAACTCCGCCACAGTGAATGGCGCCGATCACACTGCCTCCACAGCCACACCTCAATCAGAGACCACCACCGAAGGGGCTACCAACACTGATGCCGGTACGTCCACCTCTGCGGGAGAGGGCGTGAAGCTTCCTGACC
>NW_008827835.1:0-1064 GCF_000691245.1 Trypanosoma grayi
ACACACACAGAGATGTTTTACCACACGGCCACGCAGGCCAGCAGCAACAACAGTGGGGCACGCACCCACGCAGTGCTGCTGCTGGCGTCGGTGTTGTGGTCAGGAAGCTTCATGTCCTCTTCCGCAGAGATGGACGTACCGGCATCAGTGTTGGTAGCCCCTTCGGTGGTGGTCTCTGATTGAGGTGTAGCGTGATCGGCGTCACCCACTGTGACGGAGTTGTCTGTTTCTTTGTCGTCCTTCTCGCTCGAAGTTGGAGCGAAAACGTCGGCAGTGGCCTCAGGCTTCTCAGATGACCCGGCTCCCTGAGTGGCCGTGTTCCCGTTCGCTCCATTGTTAGTGTTTCCGTCAAGCTGAGAGCCCCGGGAGGAAGACACTTTCTCATGGTCCCTATTCGTAGTCAATACCTCCAGTTCTCCGCGAGGAGCAGGGGACTTTGCGGGGGAGAGAGATGGCCGGGCTGGAGTCGGAGGAATGCATGTGACAACAACCGTCCCGACAGCTTTCACATTGTACGTAGCTGGGACACTCACTTTACGTTCTTCTTTTCCGATGGTATTTTTGATCTTGTCAGCAGTTGCAGTGGTCTCCACAGTGACATCATACTTGATGTAGTCGGCACCTGTGGCGCTCTCGCTGAAGGTACACGTTTTGTCAGTGGCCGCAGACGCCGCTTCACCTTTTCTCGTACATTCAAGAACCAGTGAGCTCTTCAGCGTTAACTTGTACCCATCTGGAACGGTGATAACCCTCTCTGATTCCGTCTGCCGTGGAAATGTACCTGACCCACTCCGCTTCGTCAAAGTGGGTGCTGTGGAAATGGTAACCGTCCTGGGCTCCCCAGAGGCTGAATTTAACGCTTCTGTGCAGCTGCTGGCATCAACTGTCTCCGTCAGCGATATCTCGGCATCATCATTCGAAACTCCCAGTACAACTGTGGGCCTAGGTACGTCACTTACTGCCACGCACACAGACGTGCAGCAGCACAGCGCGAGGGCTAACACGCACAGCACGTGGCGCAGCATCAGCGTCAATGTAGCCTGGGACCACCTGTGTCTGCGGGG
>NW_008827836.1:0-1063 GCF_000691245.1 Trypanosoma grayi
TCGAGTGGCGCAGAGAGCCGTACACGGTGTGCGCTGTGCCACAGGATGAAACATGTGATTCCGTATATGCGGGGCGGTGTGTGTGCGAGAAGAGTGGGTTGTCGTGGTCATCATCTGTATTTCTGGATCTCACCAGCAGGGGAATGCTTGTTAAGGATGTGAGGTTCTGCTTCATCGCAGCCAACGTGACAATTGGAGGACGCACCTACACGCATATGCAGAGTGTGTCGGAGGACGTGTGGGAGGATGATGTTGAGTCGACCACAGGAATGTCTGGTGGAGTCATTGCCGGGATTGTCATTGCCGGCATCGTTTTGTTGAGTGCTCTGGTTGTCGCCGTGGTGTATGTGTTGCGTCAGCGAAGGAAAAAAAGAAGGGAGCCACTGGACTCTGGCACACCACCCTCGCCGACGGTGCCACACTCTGTGCCGAGGGAATCAAATCCCCTGACAACTGACACTGCCGAGACTTCCCCGCACACTTCCCCACCCACGCCTGCTCCTCCCCAAGACGACAGTGCTGTCCAGGTGCCTGTTGTTGAACAATCCAGCAACACAGTGGAGCGGCACATGGACCCCACACATATGCAAGAGGTGGTGGACGGTAATTCGGCCCCTTCAGAGGAAACACGCGAAGGCGGTATGGCAAACACAGCAGAAAATGTTACTTCTTCTGGTAACAACGTAAGCCACAACATTGTGGCGTACCCGTCGACGCTTTATAATATGTCGCCAGCGGAGTTTAATGAAGTTTTGGTGAGGAGCGTGCAGGGATACGTGGAAAATCTTTACGCCACGTTGATGAATGGTGCGCAGCATGGGGCCGCTCCTCAAACAACACGTGTTCCTCCTGAGCGCAGTGCAAACGAGGAATAATCTGATGAACCAACGGTTGAAGCACCTCACGTGAAGTATCATCTAGAAAGTAACTCGCGGAATATTTCACCTCTCGGTGCAGAATGGAGGTTTATCAGAGAGCGAATGCCTCCCTTCTCAAACAATACGGAAGAAGGGTTTATTCGCCCGGGAAAGACAGTTATCATTTTACTTGTTACACTGGCCAA
>NW_008827837.1:0-1062 GCF_000691245.1 Trypanosoma grayi
TTCGCTCCGGAATGTCCGCTACCGCGGAGTCTTGGCCCTCAGCCTCAGTCATCTCCTTCCCTGTTACCTTCACTTTAGCAGGCAATCGACTGAGCTCGCGCTCAGAAACTTCCACAACTTCGATGGGCTCACCGCTGCCGTCCTGACGCAGTATGGACTCCTTGGGTTCTGCCTCGTCGGCCTCACCCCCAAGGTCGCGTTCGGGTAGCAACTGTGCCTCCGCCGTTGTCGCCTCGTCCTCGCCCAGCAGACTCTCCTTGGCTTGCCCCTTGTCACCATCCTGGCGAGCAAGCTCGTGCTCAGGAACTTCCACAACCTCGATGGGCTCACCGCCGCCGTCCTGGCGCAGTATGGACTCCTTCGGCTGTGCTTCCACTGGTGAACCGCCCACCTCGCGCTCAGGGACGTCGGCATTTTCACCGGGTTGGAGCGTCCCGTATCCACTTCGCTCCAAAGGCTTTTCGGGAAGGTCCACCTCACCCTCAACGAATTCCCTAGCATCTACGTCGGGAACTGAGGTGAAGGATGTCACTGAACGAAGTGAACTGCTTTCTCTTCGCTTTTTCCGCGTTCTCTCTTGCTCTGAAAGAATGCGACCGTCCGTGCAGACTGTCTCCTCTTCCGGCTCTATGCCAAGGTTTCGCTCCGGAATGTCCGCTACCGCGGAGTCTTGGCCCTCAGCCTCAGTCATCTCCTTCCCTGTTACCTTCACTTTAGCAGGCAATCGACTGAGCTCGCGCTCAGAAACTTCCACAACTTCGATGGGCTCACCGCTGCCGTCCTGGCGCAGTATGGACTCCTTCGGCTGTGCTTCCACTGGTGAACCGCCCACCTCGCGCTCAGGGACGTCGGCATTTTCACCGGNTCGGGTAGCAACTGTGCCTCCGCCGTTGTCGCCTCGTCCTCGCCCAGCAGACTCTCCTTGGCTTGCCCCTTGTCACCATCCTGGCGAGCAAGCTCGTGCTCAGGAACCTCCACAACTTCGATGGGCTCACCGCTGCCGTCCTGGCGCAGTATGGACTCCTTGGGTTCTGCCTCGTCGGCCTCACCCCCAAGGTCGCG
>NW_008827838.1:0-1061 GCF_000691245.1 Trypanosoma grayi
TGTGGGGTGGCAGTCGTTACTTCGGTGCAAAATAGATAAAGTGTGTTTGTGTGTGTGGAATACTTCTGTATATGCATGCAGTCCACCTCTGTCAGTATTCTGCATGTGCAGCCACACCTATTTTCCTCCACTGTATTCGTCTGCGCTATATATTTCAGACATCTCTCTCTCTCTCTCTCTCTCTCTTTTTGTTTCTCTCTTTGACTCCTGCACACAAATGGAGCACGTGAGTGAAGTTCACCCTTTCACATCATTTCTCTTCGTAGTGGTGGTCTTCTTCCTCCTTTAAATGGAAGTCTCAGTGTTTCCTTATTGTGTGCAACTCCTCCACCCTTTTCTTCCTCCTTGCCCCCTCACTTTCACTCTATCACTCTCATTCTCTGCTCTGCTCTCTTGCCTCGTTTTCTCTCGTGCACAGCATCGCTGCCTCCGTCACTCGCTTGACGACACGTACCACTGGCACATGGGCGGGGAACAGAGACACACACACGCAGACACATGTAGAGGTATACCCACACACTCGAGACGGGGCAGCGACAACAGCAACTGCTGGAGATGAGAATGAGCACACATCACCGGTAATGGCAGCGGCAGCAGCCACAACCAGATCAAGGAGTAAAGGTGAAATTTAACAACACCAGGGGCAAGGAAAAGGAGGAGACGGAGAACCCCGGAGGGTGTGAAGGAAACACATCGAGCTGATGGAGACGCANCAACACCAGGGGCAAGGAAAAGGAGGAGACGGAGAACCCCGGAGGGTGTGAAGGAAACACATCGAGCTGATGGAGACGCAAAAAAAAAAAGACATACATGCCACCAAATACAAGCTCAAAGAAACCGGCTACAAGTGTTTTTCTTTACACTCGACAATAAAAACACGAACGAAAACAAAAAAAAACAACAAGTGAGAGAGTACAACGAAAGAAAAAGGTGAAGAAAAATGCGTAATAGAAAGTCGTGGTAGATGCATGCGTGTGTGGTGCAAAGACGCGCAGGCTCTGCAGCGAACGCGAGTTGGGGAGAGGCGTGCGGAATTCTCGAAGGAAACAACCAAACAGAAT
>NW_008827839.1:0-1060 GCF_000691245.1 Trypanosoma grayi
ACCGCACGCAAAGAGCGCCGCACTCCGCTGCCACGCACTCCAGTGGTAGCGGCAGCGTGGCGGGGCACCGCGCAGCACAAGGGGGCGGAGCTCCTCAGCCCGCCGCCGCACAACAAACGGCGTGGGGGACCACAACGCGCGAAGACACGAGGCCAGGACACAGATCCCCACACATCACCGCACGCATGCAGCTGGCAAGCTGCAGAGCCCCACACACAGCAAGGAGATGCAGAAGCCATAAACAGGCCAGCGCACAAGCACAATCGGAAAGGAAGCGCCACCAGCGCGGCACCGCAACAAGATGAATCACACGTACGACACAACAGTTCATACTCCACCACCACCACACAGCGCCACCGTTGTCCCAGCACTAGTACCAGCCACACCAGCAACCCGTCTGTCACACAGCCACGCAACGCACAGTCATCACAGCGCGTGCCAAGACCCAACAGCGGCGCACCACATCCCACACACGTCCCTTTGCAAGAGGGGAACAGAGGACTTTCTCCCGAAACACAGAGCCCATTGAACCGCACAGCAAGCAGAAGGTAGGAGTACACACAATCATGGCAGTGCCCTCCACATTATCGCCCAGACGTCCCGGATCGAAAACAAGGCGCCGCGTCCACAACACGTCAGCCGCATCGGCACCACAAGGGTGGCGTCCGGCAACGTCGCGTCACTCGCAGACGCGTCCAGGCGCCGCCTACCAGCAGAGACGCCAACAGATGCGCACAGCAACACGCCAGCCTCCGCACGAGAAGAAAAAGGACCGGCCACCACCGCATGAACTACGAAAACTACAGCAGCGTCGCACCGATGTGGCAAGAAGCTCTCCTCATCCGCTGAAGCACGGGCCTCCTCGTCAGCATCGCAAAACAACGTACCCACGTGAATAGAGCCATGCCAAGAAGCCCACACCAGCTGCCTTCCTAATGTGATTAGTAGACAAGGGGTCCTTCGCGTCAATGGAGAGCATCTGTACAACTGTCGTTGCTTCGGTGCTTTGGCCCACCGCACCTCGTGGAGCAGCCACCAGAAGCACAGAGACCACCAGCCC
>NW_008827840.1:0-551 GCF_000691245.1 Trypanosoma grayi
GTCGAGCAGCAGGCTCTTCAGCCGCACGAACGTCGTGTCGTTGGCGAACTCGCCGCCGTCGAAGACGAAGAACGGGCGGCCGCCGAGCGACGCGACGTCGAGGCCCGCCGCGTCCCGCACGTCGAGACGGTCCGCCGCGATGATGCCGAGCTCCACCATGTCGAGGACGTGAAAGTCGAAGTGCCGCCCGAGCACGAGGTTGTGCGGCCGCTTCTTGCTGTCGCTGCTGAAGCAGAAGAGCGAGCAGTCGTTCTTGAAGCCGAGGAACTCAAGGTGCTCGCGGCCCTCGAATGGGTGGAAGGCGTTGCGCTTTCGCAGCTTCTTGCAGTGCGGCTTCGTGATGGCGGCGAGGTCAATCAGCGCGTCGTTCACGACACTACTCGTCCGCGCCCCCCGGAGGAAGAGAACGCGCTTCGGGTTCTCCACCACCTTCGGCTCGTATTTCTTCAGGGCGTGGCGCGTCTTGAGCGACTTGGGGGCGCGGCGCTTGAAGCCGCCGATGGTCGACATTACGCTCTTAGTTGGCCGGCTGCGGAGCACGGGGTGGCGTG
>NW_008827840.1:588-1059 GCF_000691245.1 Trypanosoma grayi
AATAATAATAATAATAATAAGGGAACACAGGGCGCCGGGGGGTAGGGAAGAGGCCCATGGGCGGGGTGGTGTGCATCCGCGATCAGGCAGCGGGAGGGCTGAGAGACGCGGGCCCAACCACGAGGAGGAACAAACGCCAGTAACAACAAGGGGGCACGCGATGAAACGGTGATTATAAACGACGCGTAAGTCACACGTCGATCGCCGCCTCCGCGGCGGCCTCCAGCACGGCCCCAATCGTTGGCCTCCGCGGCAACGCAACAGCGACCTTGTTGGCGCCGCTGTCGCCCCATCGCCGCCGTTTCTGTCGGGGCTTTTGTTTCTCAAGGAAGAGCATTGCGTTGTCTGCAGCGAGACCCTTGAAGGCGTCCTGCGTGCGTTGCGCGAGGGCCACCAGGACGCAGCCGATGCGCGACGCAACCGCAAGGAGGAGCGCGGCGCTGGCGATGGTGTCGACGCGGGCAGCGCTGA
>NW_008827841.1:0-1057 GCF_000691245.1 Trypanosoma grayi
GCTGTTGGGGCGCCACCCAGCAACATGGATGAAGTGATAAATGTTCTTGAATCCGTCAAGCATGCTGCAGAGGGTGCAGAAGCAACTGTGAGGAAGGCCTACGAGAAGGCTGAAGAAGCTACGAAGGTTTTAGAAGAGGCGGTAAAGGCTGTGACGACTGCGCGAAGTGAAGCTGAGGACTTGAAAAATATTGTTGAAGCTGTCGTCGATTTTAAAAGTACCAATGCAGTTCAACCAAAAGCACAGAAAACCATGTCAACATCCACGGCGGCGAACGGTCGCCTTATTGAGGCGGAAGGTTTATCAGAAGATACGGCAAAGGCCGCTCAGGGAGCGTTTGATGTGATGCGTAAGATCACGGGGAACGTTAAGAAGGCAATGAGGTTGCTGGGTGGTTCAGTCCCACAGCAAGTACAGGTGTTATTGGAACTCGCAGAAACGAGTCAGGCTGGATTTGCTGACGCCGCGAGCAATGCAGCTTCTTCTTCCCTTGAGGCATCGAATGCTCAGATCAGCGCAAAAAATATAAATGTCCACGCCGAGCAGGCAATGGATGAAGCTGAAAAGATAAAGAAAAGTGGAGGTGACAACAGTGCACGTCGTGGGCAAACCGATATATATAAAGAGAATGTAAAGGATTACGGTCAGCTTGCAGCAGCTCACGGCAAGGAAGCAGTGGATGGAGCTGAAGCGGCAGCGGGAAATGCCACAACTGCATTTGAGAACACTAAGAAGGCGGTTGAAGCTTTCCGACAAATACTGGATGCTGCAAAAAACGCAGTAACGGCTGCTGATGAAGTTCTCAAACAGAACGCAACAGAAGATGCCCCGTCATTTATATCTGAGGGAGGCAGTGATTCACCACTGCAGCAAAATGAAAAGGCCCCACTAACCGATGATTCACAGACAGCCGCCGGGGCTGATGGTCTTTCTACAACCGAATCCACTGAAGCTACCGCAACATCTGTTGAGCACACTGGGGAGACATCCTCTCCAGCCAGCGGTACACCTGAGTCTCCTCTGCTTCCATCGAGCAGCGCTGTGAGTGCCGCGATGG
>NW_008827842.1:0-1052 GCF_000691245.1 Trypanosoma grayi
CGCAGACACAGGTGGTCCCAGGCTACATTGACGCTGATGCTGCGCCACGTGCTGTGCGTGTTGGCCCTTGCGCTGTGCTGCTGCACGTCCTTCTGCGTGGCTGCTGAGGCTGAGGCTTCCTCTGTGCCATCCGCGAGTGGTGCGGGGACCCCGGCGGAGGTGTCCGCGCAGGAGGAGGACGTGACGGTGAGGAGGAAGACTTTGGAGGCCGCGAACCAGACAGAGGCGGCAGCAATTTCTGCGAAGAAGGCACTGGAGAGTGTAAGGGCGGCAGCGGAGGGAGCCATGAAGGTTGCGGGGAACGTGGTGGACGAGTCCGAGAAAGGAAAGATTGGCGATGCAGTGGGTCTGGTGTATCTGTTGCATAAAACTCTTACGAAGATACTGCTGCCTCCGAAGAATGGTGTGGTAAACAAAGACCCGACTCTTGCAGACCTTAAGAACAAAGAGACGCAGAAGCTGATTGAAGATGCAAGGAAGAATGCTTTGCATGCGACGTCATCACCTCAGTATGCGGTGGATAAAACAGCTGCGGCAGNGACGCAGAAGCTGATTGAAGATGCAAGGAAGAATGCTTTGCATGCGACGTCATCACCTCAGTATGCGGTGGATAAAACAGCTGCGGCAGTGAGGAGTGCAGAAGTGCCAGTGCAGCAGGCAAGAGGAGCGGCGCAGCAAGCCAGCGAGGCCCTGAAGAACGCGGCAGCCGGGGCGACGGAGATATTGGATGTCGTTCGTAATGTCAATGACATTGTGGCAAAGGGGATCACGGCTGCGGTGCAGTCACAGACGGCTTTGACCAAAGTTGCAGACGTAATGACACGCATTGCAGCCTCTCTGAGCAGTTTATTGGGTGTTGCGGACGATGCCTTGGCGTTGGCACAATCAGTGAGTGCTCCAGCGGGCACTCAGACTGAGGACGAAAAATTTACAAAGTTAATGGAAACGGCGAAGAAGGTTTTGGGTGACTTCGATGCACTTATGTCGGAAGCCAAAAGCGGCATGGAATTCAATGGCGCTGCTGTAATCGCGGCTGATGCGGTGGTGACTGA
>NW_008827843.1:0-1050 GCF_000691245.1 Trypanosoma grayi
CACACACACACGCAGGACTGTCGCTGGTGTCCGCTCTGCCATTATCATGCGCCAAGTTGTTTGTCACCTGCCTCCTCGATGCGTCCGCGGCTCCTCCTTCCGCTTTATCAGCCATGCTTTTCGGTGCAGGAGAATGCGCCGTTGTACCGCCACCATCAGCGCCTTCTATTGGAGCGACAGTCTGAGCTCCAGGCTGGGGGCCTCGGTTCTCATTCGACGACTCCGCAGCACCTGCAGTGGGGCCGCTCATGCCCGGTTCCTCCTTGAGTCCCAACAGCAACGCAGCACTCTGGGCAGCCTTCTCGGCGTACGTCAGCGCCGCGGCGGAGTTGCTGAGCGCATTCTCAGACTCGTCCAAAGCCTTCTTCTCCATCTTCTCCGCCTCCTCAATGGCCTCCACCAGCTTGTCCCACTCGTTATCATTATCCCCGCTTCCTCCCGTTCCCGGTGTGGCATGGGCGCGTCGCATTGCTTCTGTGGCGCTGCTTTCCGCACCCCAAGAGGACCCGTGTGCCAACGCCGCATTGTCTCGTGCTGCTTCAGTGCTGCTAATGGCACGTGAGAAAAATGTCACCATCGCCTTTCCTTCTGCTGATCCCCGCGCGGCGAGGTCGGCTGTCTTTTCTTTTGTTTTTGCCAATGCGTTGCCCAATATGCCTTGTGATGACGTGATAGCATGCACTGCATCCGCCACTCCAGCAAGCGCCGTGGACGCCATCTCAGCTGCCGATGAGGATGCACTTTGGGCTGTAAGCGATACTGAAAGTGTTTCACTCGCCAGAGCAATGACACCCGCCGTCCCCACCGATGCCACTGATACCTTCACGGTATCCCTCAGCCTAACTGCTGCCTGGTGCGCACCCTCCGCTGCGCTCTTGCCAATCCCCGCCTGACTCTTGAACGCGTCAACACTCTCCACTGCCCTGCCCACCGACTCGTTAACGGCACCCGCCACCGCCTTGGCGTCTCGCAGCGGGGCCGTCGACTGCGCCGCCACCCCTTCAGGCGGAGCAGCGGCGGCAGTCACGCAGAAGAAACTGCGGCACAGCA
>NW_008827844.1:0-1049 GCF_000691245.1 Trypanosoma grayi
GAAAAGCAATTAGGATTAACGCACCCTCCACCCCACACACCACACACCACGAGGAGGCCACACACCCACCTCCCTCAGTCCCTCTGCGGTGTGGGTGTTGCGGACAGTACGGAGATGCAGTGCGGCAACTCAGCCAGCACGACACAGCTGCTCCTCGCACTCAACTACACGTACGAAAAAGGGGAGGCAGAGCCCCAAGCAACAATTAGCAAGAGGGGAGAAACATATTCATCATGAGCCAACGGCTGCATGCTCCATGCCCAATGGTGGCACTCACCACACAGCCATCACCGCCATCGACACCGTCATCAACATCAGAAGAGATCCGTGCACCCACACAGGACTGACACTGCTGTCCGCATTCTTCGTGTCCTTCACGTTCTCGGCAGCACTAGCAGCAGCAGTGGTGACAGACGTCTTACTTGTGTCACCATTGACATCAGCTGGTTTGTGTGGGGCTTCGGAGGCAGATGTCTGCACCTCAGAAGCGCCTTCAGTGGTCACGTCCTCGCCACCAGGCTTGAGGTTGGATAGCGGGGGACTGCCGGCTTCGTCACCATCTTTGCCAGTTCGCTCATTACGCGTGTGTGTCGCTGATTGCGCCTGGTGCTGTGCTGCCACTGCACCACCGGAACTCTGTTCATTGAGAGTTTGTCCGTCGCGGCCTGGCGCACCCTTTTCCTCTTGAGGGGCTCCCGCACGGCCGTGTGCCACTTCGCCCATCGCAGAGCTTGAATCCGTCGTGCTGCGGGCACCAGTGCGGGGAGTGTTGGTGGTCCGTCTTTGTTTCGGGTATTTCCCCTCTTTGTTCAGCCTGTCCATTTCCCGAATTTTTTCCAGGACCTCAGGGGGTACATTTCCCCACTTCATTGAGGCCTTTTCCTCCGCCGTCAATTCAGTACGCCTCCCGATGTAAACAATCTTTTTCGGCACATCGTCGCCGGGAACATTCCTCGTGTGGTGGGATTGCCGTGACGGAGTAGCGTCTAACTCGTCCGCCGCACAGCCGCGGCCCACGCACACGCAGAGGGCACACGCAAGGAGGACGT
>NW_008827845.1:0-1049 GCF_000691245.1 Trypanosoma grayi
GCCATCGCGTCCAGCGCCAGCGTGCAGGTGTAGTTGCCATCGCCGAGGACGAAGAGCACCGCGCGCCGCGACCAGTCGAACGACCAGCAGCGCAGCGCGCTAGAGCCGTGCGGCAGGGTGAGGCCACCCGCCGCTGTTCGTTGCCGCACTGTCACACGAGATTGCCCCACCGCCAGCAGCAACGCGTCGACCCGCCCATCCGCGGCACCGTCATGCACCACGACAGCAAAGGCGTGGTCGGCGTCGTCTGACGTGGGGCCAGTGGGTGCTGCCCCCATCATGACTGCTACTCCTGCTGGTGCCTTTGTTATAGAACTGTGGGGTAGTTGGGCGCGGCCAATCAACGGCGGCAGCGGGGTCAAAGTTGCGTCGGCGTTACTGGAAGGATCCAGCGCGTAGCACAAAACCTCCTCCGCGGTGCGCACAACGAGCGTTGTGCCGAAGAAGACCTCCATCTCCTCGACCGCAGCGGCGGCGGGTGGCGGAGACTCCAGCACGTCTCGTTGCTCCTGTGCGGCACCGCAGCGGCGGAAGTGTATGCGCCCCGCCTCGGCGTAGAAGGCGCCACACTGTTCCAGTGGGGCACCGGGCGGGTGCCACGGCGCGCAACAGCCAACATGCTTCGGCAGCGGCACCTCCACAGCGGCAGTGGGGGACGACGGGGATGAAGATGTTGCTGCTGTTGGGGCGAGCGAGCGGAAGTAGACGTGTTTCTGGCCGCACGCCGCCATTGCCGCCTCATCAAGAAGCACAAGACGGTCGCAGTTGGCCGGTAACTTGGTCACCTCTGTCATTTCCTGCTAGTGGGTGAGTTATTGCGTGCGCGAGCGAGGGGAGTGATAGTGTGGGATTTTGAAAGAAATATAAATGTGCACTTCCCTCTTGTTGCTAGCGCCAATGCGTATGCGTGTGTGTTTACTACACTCCCAGTAAGACTGGGCAGAGAGAGAGAGAGAGAGAGAGGGGGTGGCATGTATGTATCCATATCAATACGGCTTTCCGGCGTGTGCCAGGGTGGTGCCGCGCCCGCCCACGCACACACACACACA
>NW_008827846.1:0-1048 GCF_000691245.1 Trypanosoma grayi
CGCTGTGTGCCCGGGCAGATGAGCTGGCGCTTGGCCAGTGCGAGAAGGATTCTCTGCTGAAGGAATACCCATTCCTTGTGTTCCACGATGTCCCTGGCTGGATTAATGAGCCGCTTCAAGACGAGGAGTTCCGGAAGCTGCGCGACCGCTACGACGAACTGCGCCGAGACCCACAGAAGAACGCGAAGGAGCTCCGTGAGCTGGAGGATGCAATGAATGCCCGATGCGAAGCCCTTGCACAGGCACTGCGGACTGCTGAGGGAAGCGATGTCGCGGAGCAAGAGAAAATGCGGGTTCTGCACCCGACGGATGCGGGCGCCTCCGCAGCTGTGGGGCGTGGTGCTGTGCATGAGGAGACCACCCAAAAGCCTGAAGATGCTCCTGGCCGTGCCGTGGAAGGCTCAGACGCGGCAGAGGAGCTGGACGGGAAGAGGCTCCGCCGGTCCCTGGCAGCGTTGTCTGCGGAGGACGGCGACGACGACAAATCGGGATGTGCAGTTCCAGCGGCGTTGTACTCCGTCCTTCCGGAAACGGTTGATGGTGTTGCGCAGGGGGAGTTGTATCTGGAGGACGACCCTTACTTCCAGGAGCTACTTGCACGGTACAATGAGCTGGTGCCGCACGGCGGGGAGCCCACTGTGCCTCTTGCGAAGCAACTTCATGCGCAGCTGTGTGTGCGTGCGTCACAGATTGCTGCGGACGTGAGGAAGACTCGTGCTGCGGACGAGCAGGCTGCAGCGCGAGTGGCGTCGCTGTATCCCTACGTGGACCCGATGGCCTTGCGTGGCCCTCTTTTGACGGCCTGTGTGGAGGCGGACGACAATTTTCGCAATCTGCTGCATGAGCGCGATGAGGAGCTCGCGAAGGAAGGCGCTGTGGGGGACGCGAAGATTGTTCGTGAGAAAGAGGCGGCGCTCAACGAGCGTGCACAGGAAGTAGCGCTGGCGCTGCGCGTAGAAGAGAAGGCGCTCATGGCCACCCTGCCATTCCTTGGGCGCTCTGTGAAAGGGATCCCGCTACGCGAGTTGGGCCTCCTGACGGATCCGAA
>NW_008827847.1:0-1044 GCF_000691245.1 Trypanosoma grayi
GCGGCGGGGAATGGCGGCGGCGCCCGGGGGCCCTCGTCGCTTCGCCCACTGCTGCTGGGGCAGGAAGGTGCTGATTCGACCGCTGAGCAAAAGAATAAGATAAAAGAGGGTGAAACGACAATCAAAGAATACTTGCAACGAGCCGAAGTGGCATTGGCGAATGTCACCGGTGAATACGACGCAGTGAATACAGCCAAGGATGAGGTGGATAAAATGCAAAAAACACCAGGCGTGGAAGATGCTGTCGCGAATGAATTGAAGAATTTTAATTTTGCCTTGACTACCATTGATGTTTCATTCCGAGCAACAACGGGGAACAGAGGCATGATAAACACATTTTTGGTCGACGCAGGTAAGGTGAACCCTTCGTTGAAACCAGAAAACGTGTCAGCTGCTGTGACTAATTTGACCAAGAGGGCAAATGCAGCAATGCTTGACTGTGAGCGTGAGATGGCGGCAGTAGTTGGGCTGCGGGAATTTGCAATGACTGCATTGGAGAAGATCCAAAAAAAGTTCGAAGAGATCGCTGAGCCGGCACGTAAGGCGAAGGCGAAGGCGGAAGCGGAAAGGGTTGCCAGCGAAGAACAATTGAAGGCTGCCCAGAAGGAACAGGAACAACGCGCCGAAGCGGAAAGGAGAAGGCTTGAGGAGGTGGAAAGGAAAAAGCGTGAGGAGGCCGCCAAGGAAGAACAAATGAGGGCTGCCAAGGAGAAAGAGGAACAACAACGTCAGGCTAAGGAAAGAAAACTGCGAGAAGCGGAGGAAAGCAAGATGGTGCGGGAGGAGGCCAGGAAGAGGGCAGACGCAGTCGCTGCGCAGGGAAAGGACGCCAAGTCGGTGGCGGACACCGTAATAACAGACAAGCAGACCGCTGAACTGAGTGACTTGAACACCAAGAAGGCTGTGATGCCCGACGGCAGCGGCCGTCATGTGTGGGTGCGTGCGCCGCTGCTGCTCCTGCTGCTGTCTGCACTGGCCTGCGTTGCGGTGTGCTGAGCAGCGCACAACTAAAGGGGGAGGCGGCGCCCCCATTCTAATTGCGTG
>NW_008827848.1:0-1044 GCF_000691245.1 Trypanosoma grayi
CAGCACCCAACGCAACAAGCGGAGGCAGAAGATGATGAGGAAGAGGATGACGATGATGATGATGATGACGAGGAGGACGTCGACAATGACGAGGAGGAAGGGTGAGGCGGCTCCCTGTTAGATACCATAAATCGGTGTTTTTCTGAGTGCTCTGCCACTGTGGTGCTTCACTTCCGTTGCTGTTTCCATCACTTGCCCCACACCCGCTGCCTCTCTCTTTCTCTCTCTGCATACATGCATGTGCCGCCGAACAGTTGTGCTTCGAATGGAGGAGTTACGCGTGCGGGGCAACGCCCTCTTTACCAGCGACCCTCGTGCAGCAGCGGCACTCTACCAGGAGGCCATCAACCTCTATGGAACCCTTGACGACAAGGCGGCGATGCTTGACGAGTACACCAAGTGCGCCGGCAATGCGCTGACGTGTCTCTTTAAGCTGCAGGAGTACGAGGCATGTGCGGCGCTCGCCCACACAGTGCTGGCGGTGAACCCGTTGATTGCCAAGGCGTACGCCTTCATTGGGCGCTGTGCTCTGCTGCAGCCATCCATCACACTGCCGCGTCACGCGGGCGCACTGCAGTATTTGTGCCGTGCTGTCTACCTACTGCCGTCGATAGGCGACGCCACGCTACCGTCCATCCGTGACGCACTCGAATTGCTGCTGCAGCAGCAACAGCATGAGCAGTGTGGGCAGCACAGTGAGGAACCCTGCATTGAGGTGCGGCAGGGTGACTGCGGAAACTGTGTTGTGGCGGCTACACCCGTGCCGCCTATGCTGGCGGTCAGCTCCACCCTCCACCCTTTCTCTGTCTGCGCGTATGAAGAGGTGGAGGAGGAGAGCACCAGCAGCGGCTGCGGTGTGTGCGCCAACTGCGGTGTGGTCGTGGAGGAGTGTGCTGACGATGGCGGCAGCGGCACGTCGACGTCGCAACAGGCGTGCAGCCGTTGCCGCCTCGTGCGTTACTGCTCGGCGGCGTGTGCAGCCACCCACGCGCCCCAGCACGAACAGCACGAGTGCCGCCTGCTGGTGCGGCTGCGGGAGATGCG
>NW_008827849.1:0-1044 GCF_000691245.1 Trypanosoma grayi
CTCCTTCTCCTTCTCCTTCTCCTTCTCCTTCTTCTTCTTCTTTTCTCTATTCTTCTTCTTGGACGCATTCGCTTCCTTGCTGCTGGATCCTTTCTTCGAATCGGTGAGACGGAACCCGAAGAACCCTCTCCTCACCGCTTTAGAAGTCTTGGTGAAGTCCTCTACGTTACCATTCTCTTCCTCCTCCTCCTTCTCCTCCTCTTCCTCCTCCTCCTCCTGCTTCTGCCCTTCCTCGTCACACCCGCCGTGTGGCTTATCACTATACGGTTGCGGGCGTGCCGTTTGGGGCCGCAAGGTCGTACTCATCGTGAAGTCGGGTGACTGGCACTCAATTGTCGACGTGGACGGTTCCGAGTGCGCTTCCGGTGGTTTCGAAACAATCTCCTTCTCCGCAACCCTCGCCACCGCCGTTGTTGTTGATGTCGGGGCGGTAGCGTCAACGCTCGTCACTCCATTGCCGTTGCCTCCCCCACCACTGTCCGGCTTCTTAGCGTCCGCCTTTCCAGCACCGTCGTCGTCACTGTCATCCGGCTTGCCGTAGCGCTCCTGGAAGATGCTGGCGGCCAACCTACGTGAATCCCGAGCGACGAAGGGCGCTACAGGAACGACGGGCGTCAATGCATACATACTACCGTCTGTGGGTACATTCGCAGTGAATCCGCCGCTGTCCACATCGATATCCTCTACCTCCATGTAGATGGTGAACGCAGGGCGCCGCTGCGGCGGTGAGAACGAGCCATTCGCTTTGCCATCATGGGACGAGTTGGACGCCGCTGACCCTTCTGGTGTTGCCCCTGCAGTAGACGGGGTGCTCCCTGCTGCCGCCGCTGCCGCTGCTGCCAGAGAAGCCGAAGCCGCAGCGGCGAGCGGAACCCGTTGGTGTGGGTCCAAGGGGACATCTCCTTTTTGTTGCTTGCTGTGGGAGTTGCAGCCACCCATGTACCACCGGGTGGATGTGAGAGGCGCCGGTCCCTCGTGCTCTCCGTGACGCCTGGTACTCGCACGCCCTTCTTCCCTCGGGGCGGTCTGGGTGTGTGTGTGTGT
>NW_008827850.1:0-1040 GCF_000691245.1 Trypanosoma grayi
ATGGCACGCACACCGCCACCATGGCAAATAAGCTTTGTAAACAAAAGTCCATGCGGATGATTTCAACCGAGAAAGAAAGATAAGGCGCATCAGGGAACCCCATTGGTCGCACGCTTCGAGATATCTCGAAGAAAATATAAAAGGGAAGCGCTTTGTTGTTTAATCAGAGCTCTTCTATCAAATCGCCCAGCCTCCATGCTTAGACCCATCCCCCCAAACAGAGACTCCTACAGGACATGCCGTTCCTAACAAACAAGATAGGTGCTAGTGAAGGGAGGGGTGCTGAAAGCGTCTCCAACACGCCTTCCTGCGTGTGGTTGGGAGGGCAGGGTGGAGTGTGCCCCCAAATGAAGCACTCTGTGCCAGCCTTTGCGCGGGTGCCCTGGGCAATAAATGGCAACTGCATTCGCTGCATAAAACGGCAAGGCTGCACCTTTACTTTCTCAATCCTTAAAAAGGAAAAATAAAACGATGACATCATCTCGGCGAGCGTTTCCCATATTGACTGTCGCCTTTCCTTGATGTTACTCGAAAGTGGCTTCAACGCGCTGGTTAAAAGAAATGGTGGGGTGTGCTAGAGTAAGGCGATGGGGGACCGCCACTTGATACGACATGTAGGAGGGAAATCTGAAGAAAGAGACGTTACAACTGATAACAAGAAAACAGATTTCACCACAGAAAACAAGGCAAAGAACATTATGCTACGTAAGCATTTGTATCCTAGAAACCGAAACACAGGCTTGGTGTAGGAAACGGCCTTTTCGCATCACCGGCAAAAAAAAAAACGGCCCGGTAGAAACACCAGCCCTCCCCCATGGCAGGGCCTCAAAGGACTTATATCAGGCGCCCCCCCCCCTCTTCGCCGTTTTGGCGGGTGCCGCGAAACGCCCAGGGCAGGCAAACCCAGCGGCCCCGCCCAACTCTGGTTGCAAGAAAAACCGCGCCGCGCTCCAGACATGCAGCGTTCGCCGCTAAAACGGCCCGGCGCAACGGGCGGTGGGGGCGCAAAAACCCACCAGGGAGGCCCCGGCCGCCTCGTG
>NW_008827851.1:0-1032 GCF_000691245.1 Trypanosoma grayi
TGCGTTCGGCGACAAAAGCTTTCCACGCACAAACCTATGCCTCGCAAAAACTGCAAGACGCCTTGACGGAGTATGAGAAGGAAGCGAAGCCACAGCAACCGCCACTGCCAACGCTACCGCTGCCGACGATTGAGGAATTGAAGACGGCGATCGAAGAAGCGAAGAAAACGGCCAAAGCGGCGAAGACAGCGGCCGAGGNCGCTACCGCTGCCGACGATTGAGGAATTGAAGACGGCGATCGAAGAAGCGAAGAAAACGGCCAAAGCGGCGAAGACAGCGGCCGAGGCAGCACTAAATACGGCGAATGCACCCGTTGTTAGTGCTGCTGCTGCTGCTGTCGTCGAGAGCCTGAAAAAGGTGGTGCAGAGGTATAAGGAGGAGAGCGACGCCGTGCAGAAGAACGCCACAGCGAGCGACGCGGCGAAGGCACTAATGGCGGAGGCCGCAACAGCAGCTCAGGCTTCATTGGAGGTCAGCAAGCGGATACAGGTGATATGTCAAAGTGCTAAGAACAGCACCGCTACTGCACTTGAGCACGCAAAGAAGGCGGTTGAAGAGGCCGAAAAAGTGACGCTTGAAGAAGTCGATGAAGTAACCTCTTCAATGGATGAGACGCAAAAGAAGAAACTGAAAAAAGCGATGTTCGGTGTTTTAAACGTGTCAAATGCTTTGTCTCCGGTGGTAGCGTACGGGGGGAGGGCGTTGGGTTACTTGAATGGCGCAGTGAGAGTGGCTGCAGAGGCGGAGAAACTGATGGAGGAGGCAGCGAAGCAGGCGGAGGCAGCGAAGAACGCCGTTGACGAGATCCCCGCACCACACGCCGATCCTCAGACGACGGAGTCGACGCTTGCTGCCACCGGCACGACGGTGACTTCAGAAGAGCAGTTGAAATCAGAGGCCGAGCACAACGCTCAATCACACACCGATGCAACGAAAAACGTGGCACCGCCTGTTCCTGCAGCAAACGTCAAAGCTGCAGACGGCAGCGGCAGCCCTGTGTGGGTGCGTGCACCGCTGACGCTGCTGCTGGTG
>NW_008827852.1:0-1032 GCF_000691245.1 Trypanosoma grayi
GTGTGTGTGTGTGCTTCTTTAATTACGTATCTTTTCCTGTTTATTTCCTTCGGTGACTGCCTTTTTGTAGGGGTTGTGTGGGTGGGAAGCCGCTCTTATTCGTTGCTCATGCGGTTTTTCTTTTACGTGTCTGACCTACATTACGCTTGATTTCCCTGTTTTTTTTTTTTGTTGTTCTTGTTTAAACCTTTCGTGGCTGTGACGAACGTCAGGTATATATATATACGTATAGCCCCCGGCTTCCCGTGAGATATTCAATACACAAGAAGCGCGCCCCCTCAGCGACCGACATTAGCACCACAACTAATATTACCACCACTACCACTACTCATATTACCACCACCGTCAGTATGGCATCGGAACTCGTCGAGGCTACGACCCCCTCTGTTGGCTCCGAGCTAGTGGAGCGGCTCATGACAAACTGCAGCCGCCCGAACAGTTCCGCATCTGGGCAGTCTTCGACTGGCAGTGCCGTTGGCCGTATTCTTATGTACAACGATAGCGACGGCGCGACCTCAACGATCCTCACCGTCAACGAGAAGGGCACCCTTGACGCCCCCGCCGCGCCGACGCGCATTTCATTCGACATGATCGGTGTGACTGGTGTTACAGAGGAGATGTNCCCTTGACGCCCCCGCCGCGCCGACGCGCATTTCATTCGACATGATCGGTGTGACTGGTGTTACAGAGGAGATGTTGCGGGAGTTGTACGAGGCGTTCGACGTGCACCAGCGCGGCGGCGTAGAGCGAGGGGTGATGCGGGAGATGATGCTCTCCGGCTTCTCCAACTACGGCGCGCCCTGCAGCGAGAGGTGTGTGGACCGCCTGTTCGAGCACGTGACGCCGTTCCACATCCGCCGCCACCTGCGGAAGGGCGAGGATGATGAGGAATTGATGTCATTCAACGAGTTTTGCGTTCTCTTCCTGATGTGGCTGCGAATCTAAACCCCCGCAAAAAGAAACAAAACAAAAGCAAAGAATGAAACATAAATGGAATATGAGGAATATGGAGACAAATATCAAAAAAAAAAA
>NW_008827853.1:0-1031 GCF_000691245.1 Trypanosoma grayi
CGTCACGGCGGCTGAAGTTGCTCCAGTCACTGTGCCAGCGTTGGACTGTCCGTGTGCCGCGGAAAACTGCGTCGGTGAGTGAAGACTATTACTGCCGTGAGATTATGCAGCGGTTGGCGATGAAGATCTCCCTTGTGATGGATCGAAAGGCTCTTGTGAATGGTGGTGGGTCGCTGGGATTCTCGAGCGCCGACGGCACCTATGCTGACCAACTTTCTCTTTATTCAGCTGCTGCGAGCAAGAGCTCGAAGGCGGGAAGCTGGCTGGGTGGAGGACAGAGAAGGAGAAGCGTGTTCGGTCGTCAGTCGTTGATGGTGGATGATCTTTCTATGAGCGCTGACGAGTCGATCGTCACTATTCACGTTAAGATGCCCGCGTAGATGGGCGTTGTTGTCGTACTGCGTCATTATGTTCCGGTTTTATTTTGTTTGCGCCACCCAGGGAGTGGAGGCTGGTGGCGCTTCTTCAAAAGATAGTGTGAAAGGTTTTCGGATCGATTTAGATAAGATTTTTGGTTTTTTATTCGTGAGGAAAGCAGGCTGCTTTATGCTGTGCATTGCGAGGAGTGGCGTTGTCTGTGTGTGCTGCACTGTGCCATTGCTGCGTATTTTCTCATGAAATGTTTTAAACATCATCCTTTGGAAAGATGTAGTATTGTCTGTGGTGAGTTGCTGCAGGTACAATTTCATGCATGCAGCCTGCCGGTGATGGTGCCAGAGTGTCGGATTGCCCCTCGTGTGGGAGCCGAGATGTAACAGTTAGCGTGGGGTGTCTGCTGCGCAACCGACACAGACCCTCCATGCGAGGTAATAGAAAACGTAATTGTATTTCATACTTTGATGGTGATTTGCGGGGAGTGGCGTTGGTTGTGTGTGCTGCACTGTGCCAATGTGGCTCAGCCAAGTTGTTGGTTGTGCTCCTTTTGTCTCCTGAGTCCTTCTTTCCCTTTTGTTGAGGTGCCTGAGTGAGTGGCGTTGGTGGTGTAGGATGTCGCGTTGAGGCGCTTACCCGTACCCGCACGGTGGCGGTGT
>NW_008827854.1:0-1026 GCF_000691245.1 Trypanosoma grayi
CCCCGGGCCTTCTCTGCCTCAGCCCAAGACGCCAGCTCCTGCCGATAATGTGAAAACCGATGACGGAGGATTACCTACACGGCCAGAAGGTGACCCGAATAAGAAAGACAACGTCCTCAATCCAACTACCAAAGCTTCAAGTATGGAGAGTAATGAGTTACCTCCAAATAATGGACAGCACCAGCGTCCACATGACAGGACCGCAGAGAAGGAAGAGAAGGGGGACGTCGACAACTCTTTGAATAGCCCGAAAAGAGCTTCAGGTGCGAAGAATGACGCCGAAGGTTCTGCCTACCCATCACCTGCAGTAAACACACCTGAGGCTGAGAGCGCTGCTGACGATCACCCCAAGGGGGAACCTGTTGAGAGTGCTGCTCAGGCTGCAGTTGAACAAAGTGGTGCCGTGCAATCACAGACATCATCCGCCTCTACTTCTACGAGTGCCACGGAAATCACAGGCAACAGCAAGCTGAGCAGCAGTCCGTCGACCGACAAGGGCCAAGACTCGAAGGCGGTGGACAGCAGCAGCGTTCCTGTGTGGGTGCATGCACCTCCGCTGCTGCTGCTGCTATCTGTGATGTGGCTGGGTGGTCTGGCTNACAGAAGCCACAAGCAGCAGCCAGCCGAGCAGCAGTCCGTCAACCGACAAGGGCCAAGACACGAAGGCGGTGGACAGCAGCAGCGTTCCTGTGTGGGTGCATGCACCTCCGCTGCTGCTGCTGCTATCTGTGATGTGGCTGGCTGTGACTGCTGTGTGCTGAGCCCCGCCACTGGGGACGCGGGGTGTGGTGCCCCACGCTGTGCGCTGCTGTTTCATGGTGGATGTGTTTCTCCCTTCTATTCGTAATTGTTGCTTGGGGTCCCTACTGCTGCTGCTGACCTCTCTTTGTGTGGCTGTTTCTTTGCTTTGTGTGTGTGGCATCTTTGTGATGCGGTGTGGAGGGTGCGTTAATCCTAATTGCTTTTCATTTCTGCCTGCATGTGCTCGTGGAGTACGATAACCCTTTTATTCTGTGTGTGTGTGTG
>NW_008827855.1:0-1023 GCF_000691245.1 Trypanosoma grayi
GATGCATATAAATGACAAGTAATAGCTGGGGAAGAATATTGTGTATACGGCAATATGAAGAGGTTCTACAGATTCCCTCGTGTGCATTGGAGCACATATTCCTCTTATCTCACATGAACCCTGCCTCCCACTGAAGTACATGGTGGTGGAGGGTCAAAACGGACACGAAACATAGAAAGGAAGCAGTAAAAAGAAAATTGTCAGCAAGGAAGAGAGAGGTGCCTGCGCCGGGCATCAAGAGCATGGACCACCGTCCGTTTGCCCCATTAACCCGGTGTCCACGAGCGGCTTACCCGGACTTTGTGGTGTGGTCGCCCCAGATGCAGGAGCCGCGGAACATGATGTAGATGGCCAGGCCGAACATCAGCCCCCCAACGAAGAAGCCGACGCCAAGCATCAGGGTTCCCGTCTTCAGGTCGTTGCACATTGATAGTGCACCAAGCAGTTCGTCAATCACGAAGTTGCACTCGAGCAGCGGCTTGGCGTACGAAACGGCGATGCTCGCGTTGCGCGACTGCGCAGCAACAGTTAATATTCCGGTCGCAATCTCCTTGGTGCGGTTGTCCCTGCAGCTGGCGGCACATTCGGTCAGCGAGCAGGACTCACCAGGAGTTGGGCATGCCATCGTGTAGTTCTTCACAAGGGTGCTCCCCAGCACATCGGCCACGGTGTCAAAGTCAGGACACTGGCTGGCTGCAGTGATGCCTCCGCCGCACTGGAGCGGCTTCGGAGTGACCACCTCGCTGTTGTCGCACGATTCGAGCAGCTCTTTGCAGGCATCCATCGAAAATCCCGATTCGGCCTCAGCAACCTGCTGGTTGATGGCCCTGAAGTCGAACATTTCCTCACAGTACGGCACAAGGTACCACTGGAACAAACCTGGCTGCCGTTGGTACTGCAGCTCTATCTCGCCGCACCCAGCCGTGGAGACGAACGCCAGCAGAATGCAGGCAACACCGAGCAGCGCAAACACAGCCCCGAAGATCCAGTACGCGCACGAGAGGAAGAGTGGCAGGCACGGAA
>NW_008827856.1:0-1020 GCF_000691245.1 Trypanosoma grayi
GTGCGGCGCCAGCGACGCCCGCCACGAGACCATCACGAAGCCAAAGTCGTCGACGCCGTGTCGCGTGAGGGCCGCCACGTCCGCCCGGAAGTGCGGGTCGAGCTTGTCGTGCGCGTTTCGCGGCTGCAGCATCACACGCACCGGCTGCGTGGAGGTGCTGGGGGCGTGCAGCAGGAACGGGCACGCGGCCTGGCCGTAAACCTGACCCTGCGCGTCCTCCATCGTGATGATAATGCGCTGCTCCACGCACCGCTCGCCCTCACCGCTATCATCTGCTGCTGATTTGCGCCCCCCACCATGAGACGCCGTGCTCACAGGGGCGTGAAGCGTACTGCGTGCCACCACGAAACGCAGTGTCTCATTAAAGACTGGCTTCGAGGTGAAGTACAGGCGCCGTGTTGAGGCGACAGACCGCTCACTCGCTACGACGTTCGTTGTCGTCACCGCCGCTTTGCTCCCAGCACCAACGCTGCTGACGCCACGGACAGCGGTCACCTTCTGTAATGTCAGCACACCCACGTGGGCCACCGGGTCACACTGCAGCAGCCGCGCCGTTGGGAGAAAAGCGCTGTGAATCGTCAACTCCACTTCGAGGTCGAAATCGACCTTCAACGGAGCGGTTGCCTCGTTGGTCGCAGATGCAGTCATCGCAAAACAACACAACGGAGGCCTTGCAAAACCAAAACGAAAAACGTATAGAAACAGAAGACAATTAACACAGAAACCGATGTGTTAGGACAACAGAGGGTGCGTAGCGCTTGTTATTGACACAAAGATGGAGTAGGACAAGAATAGAGAGGGAGAATACAGAGACATGCTTCGTTCACCACATCGTTCGTTGTGCTTCCTTTTTTTTCTTTTTTTTTGTTTCTGACACGTGTTGGAGCTACTCTTTTTTCTTCACTCTTCCCCTTTGGCCGTGGCATCTGTTCGTGGCACTGCGTACCTCTCCTTCTCTCTTTCTTTATTCTGCTGAACGCAAAGACACTGAAATGAATCGCTTTCCCTGTCCTTTTCTTT
>NW_008827857.1:0-1020 GCF_000691245.1 Trypanosoma grayi
AGAGAGAGAGAGAGAGCATTACCAATCCCTCTTTAGTCGGCAGAGACGGTGATCGCTCCTCACATCGGTTCACTACATAAAGTGGGTGCGTGGAAGCAACAACAGTCACAGTGTCAGCAGTGTGAGCTAAAACCGTGATGGCGTTGCTGTTGCTGCGTTGTGTGGTCACACGAAGATGTGCAACAAGCGTCAGACTCCGCGACAGAAAAAAAAAAAAGGTAATCAGGAGATGAACACACCAGAATCAATAAAAAGAAAAAAAAAAGATATTCGAGGGGTGGGACGAAATCGGATGATGATGATGATTGTTTAACTACCCACTTTATTGATAGATAGATAAATATATTCTTTGTTATCGTGTGGCGAAGAACACACAAGAACGTCAAAACCGAACGGTACTACACTGACCTCCCAATCAACACCAGTGCTACCATGAACAAAATAAACCACATATACAAGATAGAAACAAGCAATGCACAATGACATGTGCTTACGTTTCCGGTCTCCTCCCCTCCTTACGTGCATTCACCCACTCTTCCTCGCCCCATCAACTCTGCCCCGTGTAGCGGTCCGCCCCTAACGTGCACACACACACACACACACACAGACTCACATCTATATGATCCTGCTTCCGCGCAGTCGGTGCGGTGAAATCATCAAGAAGAATGAAGGAGTCACGCGCAGCAGAACACACAGATGGCCGCAGGCGTCCTTCACGAGTTGTGAGTGAGTGAGGGGAACAACAGAAAAGCCATAGTAAATGAGGCATCAACAAAAGAGGAGTGAGAAGAGCCCGAAAAGGGGACAAGCAAAAAAAAAAAAAGCTTCTGCCATATAGTCATGGGGCAGTAGCTCTTCCTTTTTTTTCTTACGGCCCCTTACTTTTTCTGTGTGTATACAAGTTTGATGCTCTTCTGTTCGATCTTCCTGCGTGCCGGCTCTCGCCCAGGTTCACGTTTTCGCGGACGGCATCGCCCTGCCTGGGGGCGGTGGCACTTCACACACACACACACACACACA
>NW_008827858.1:0-1019 GCF_000691245.1 Trypanosoma grayi
CTTGAATATATGCTGTTGTGCGAAATGCAAGGGGCGGCTTTGCGTAACAGTTGCAGCGCGGTATACTCGAACGGCCAACCCGCACGACAACTCTATACAACCATCATGGTGCAACACCCAGCTCTCCATATTGAAGCAAAAACCAGTAAAGCACCATTTCCACGCCGCAGTGGTCATTACCGGCTGTTTCTCGCGCATTGTGAAAGGCTTAATAACGTATGGTGTTGTGTAAACCAAGCGACGGGCGCTTACCAGATGGTTTGCCGATGGCCTTGCCAAAAAAAAAAAAACCAACACCACCCTGCCACCAGCGGTTTGGGCTGTGGGCGGCTTCCTTTGCCGGTTGGGGGGGCATTGTCTGGTGCGGCTGTTATGATGTTATCTGGCAGAAGGCATATTTTTTAAGTGGGTGGGATGCTGGGTCAATAGTGCGGAGATGTTGTGCCGAACCTCTTTGCTCCGTAAAGTTGGCCTCTGGAACCTCTGGGAACCGCCACCTGTGCTCACTTTCTCCCTGCCAATGGCTTGGTCCAAGCAGCCCTTGGCACACCTCCTCGGTACCCCAGGCAGGCCCCCAGCAATCACATTTTCTACGTTGTATGCGCTGTGAAAGTTTTCACTGGATTCGCAGTGCCGAAGGACGCGCCGTCGGCTGTAATTCGTCGTTGGTGGCCGCGGCGCTGCCAGGCGCGATCGTGCGATAAGGAAGCCCCTGTCGTGGTGCGGCCTGGGGGCGCGGGTGCTGCGGATGTTCGTTGCAACCGCAAACGCGGCTTCCGCAGTAAAGACCCAGCCCGCCCACCCACCGCCGCAGGCCAACAGCACCCCAGACGGATGGTCCGGATTGGGGTCGGGGAAACGAAGCGGCCCGTCTCATTTTCACACCGGCGCCTCCAACCCTCACGGATAGCCACCCCGCTTTTTACAGCCCGGCGCGCCGAATGCGCGCGGAAAGTGCGACCGGGCGGGGCCGCTTAAACTGTTTTAAGGGGGCCAGCGCGGCGGCACCGGATGGCGAT
>NW_008827859.1:0-1017 GCF_000691245.1 Trypanosoma grayi
AGCAATGTGGCAGATTTTTCGTCATCGACTAAATACACATTGGCGTTGTATAACAATGCCATTGCACTACCAATGGTGTTTGCTCTCTTCCTGCAACACGACGAAGTAGGGCGATTTGTCGCAACAATACCAATTGTAACCGCTTTTGGTTGGTTTTGGATAGGAGTCACATGCTTTTGTGGCTTCATGATCTCAACATCGGGTTTCGGACTTCAGAAACTTGTTTCTGCAGCTACATTTATCGAAGTCAATAACCTGACAAAGTTCCTCAATATTCTCGTCGGTGTTGTTTTTCTCCATGATCCCTTGGGCCTTGTAGACGGCTTAGGTTGTGTTATCGCCCTTGGGGCCGGGGCATGGTATGCATCGGCCAGGTATCGCTTCAAGGCGATTCGATCAACTGCGGTGTAAAAACATCAAGCCGGCAGAGTAACGTCTCCCCCCCCCCCCNCCCCCCCCCCCTGCCCTTCCCTAATCGTGTTTCTTAGACTAGAGTGATGAGCATTTTTCAACCCACAATGTATCTATATTCCTACATTCTATTCACCGCAGCCATTTACATCATCTTTTTTCTCTAATTCCCTCTGCTTGGCGTACAACTGCTATTGCTATTATTATCATTAGGTGGCGAGAAATGTATAGCATCAGGGTCTATGTCCATGCGATTTCAGTATTCTGTGTGTCATCCGTTGGGATGATGCTGAGCAATAAGCTTGCCGTGATGGCACTCCCGTTGCCATGTACGCTTGTACTAATACAAATGGCTGCTACACTCGCTCTGCTCATTCCATTCAGAACCGAGCTGGAACGCATGACGTTTAGCAACACGCGTAAGTGGATTCCCGTTGCAGGACTCTTCGCGGTGATGCTGTACACCAGTATGAAAAGCTTTGTGTACGCAAACGTGCCAACGGTTATCATTATACGTAACCTTGGGTCTATCGTGACAACTGTGGCGGAGTACTACGTGCTTGGAGAAGGTGTGAACACGGAAATCATTCTCTCACAGCTTGTTAT
>NW_008827860.1:0-1016 GCF_000691245.1 Trypanosoma grayi
CTTGCGCAGCCCACACGCACACACAAAGTAGTAAAAGTACATGATGGAATGCACACAGTAATTCATCGTGGCAAACCACAGGCCGCTAGAAATGGTGTACGCATAGGCGTGCCAGCAGAAAAGCATCACTGTGAGGTGGTGGTACCAGTGTAGGAAGATCACCGGCTTCTTCTGGAAGACGAGGAAGGCCGTGTCCAGCATCTCCGGTATCTTGGACAGGACGAAGGCGCCTACCCACACGCCCACGGGGCCGTCGAAGAACATCCTGTCGTTCCACACACATGTGGAGCTGTAGAGGCTGCCAGGCACAACAGGCACAGTTGCGTTTGGACCCAGCGCGGGGTCCACAGCCAACCCGCCGATGCGCTCCGCCGTGAGCGCCTCCAGCAGGCGCGGCACACAGTAGTACGCGCCCGCTGCGGAGAAGACGGTGAGCAGCAGGTTCCACAATATGTTGTACCCGCGCAGGTTCATTGGCTGGCGGTGTGCCATGATGCTGTCCGGCACGTATAGCACGAGGGCGAGGTACAACGCCACCGCAACGGCGGGGACCTCAGTGTGATTGAGCATCCACTCCCGGAGTTTGTCGCCCTGGAAGTCCGCGAGGAAGCGGTTGTACACACCTATCATTCCCTCTGACATGTTTCCTTCGCAGTTTATCCGCTTTCTTTTCTTTTCTTTTTTCGCTTCGGATCTGTTACTTTTCGCTTTTCAGTTTTCTAGCGGCAAGCCTTTTTGCAATGAACCCGCTTCCCTCTTTTTGTTCTTCCTTCTCCGCCACCTCGGTGTCGTATAGTCGTCGTGAAGTGCTTATGGAAGAACAAGACAACAGTGAATGGGGAGAATGCGCAACCACATCACCCAAATAGACGCCACCACCACCACCACCACCAGCAGCAGCGGCGGCAGCGGTGGTGGTGCCGTGCACCCATGAGCGCAGCGAGGGAATAGAAACAGTGTGCGTCTGGCGTCACTGTCACATGGGCCTCACCTCTCAGCACACACGTCGCCAACCT
>NW_008827861.1:0-530 GCF_000691245.1 Trypanosoma grayi
TGGGCCACAGCCGCACAGAACACACTACATGTTGTCACCTCTCGGAGGGACACAGACGCACAGAACAGAAACACATGAAAACGCACAAAAGGGAGGGGAATGAGGCGGTGTCTGGTGTATGGCGTACGGTGTGTGTGTGGGCGTGTGTGAGGCGAGGGGAGAGAAGAAAGGGCAGCAATATGACGGAAAGAGATGAGTGGGAAATACGAGACCCGTTGATCATGACGGTGCTCGTGTGGTGTGCCGCTTGCACCTTTTCCTCCCATTCTGTGCGCACAGAAATCAGGGAAGAAAAGGAAAAAAAAAATTTGTATGGCGCAAAGACTCAGTTACTATTTGCTTCTCTGATTTTTCCCACTATAATTTTGGTTCTTTTTTTTTGTTTTGTGTGTGTGTTTTCATTCTCGGTTTACGTTGCTCTGTTTCTTCCTTGATCTCTCCCTCTCTCTCTTTTTATTCTCCTCCACCTCCCCTCCAGCCCCGCACACAGACAGACACACACGCTCCGTCTCTTTCAGCCGCCCCCCCCC
>NW_008827861.1:551-1013 GCF_000691245.1 Trypanosoma grayi
ACACACACCCGCAGACACGCAGACACACACCCGCAGACACGCAGACACGCAGACACAGACAACTTCTCTCCATTTGCTGCTGCTGCTGCTGCCTCATCACAGTCGCCCCGGTCGCATGGGGTACCACGGACGCCCGCGCCGCGGGCCCTACTTCCCCCCGTGCTCCGCTAGCGACTTGAAGAAGGCCGCCTCGTTGCCGGGCGCCGGGCCCCTGCCGAAGAAACTCTTCTCCGTCTCGATGTCGGTCTCGTCGCACATCTCAAACGCCGTCTGCTCAAGCGGCGTGCGCGTCGATAGCGTGTTCTTCTCGTACGCCTTCAGCAAGGCGTAGCGGGCGGCGAGGGCGTCGGCGGTCGACAGATTCGCGAGCTGCGCCATCGCAGCGTACGCCGCGCGTGAGGCCTCGTGCGTGCGAGGGAACGGCGGCCCCGGCAGGAACGAGTGTGCGCCGTACGCCCGTGC
>NW_008827862.1:0-1012 GCF_000691245.1 Trypanosoma grayi
TCTGGTACTGATGGTTGTGGCTGCACCGTTTCTTTGTTGCGCTGCTGCTGCGGCTGGTGGCATGGTCCCCCGAACGAGAATGGCCACACCTGCAGCCGACGACGATTCCTTGGTGACACTCAAGAGCTGCTTTCCCAGCGTTATACTTATTAATTCCAGCTTCGTGTACACCTGCGAAGTTGACAATGCCCAACCACTGATTGGCTCAAACCTCTTCGCCGCGTACTCCACCTCTGTTGTCGATCCTGGCTGGCCGGCGGCTCTTGATGCGGGAACCAATACCATTACATTCAAGCCTAATGGTCGTAATCCGACTTCAGGACGTTGGGACATAGCCATTATAAGGTTTCCCGATCCACCCAACATTTTCTCTATTCTGACGACCACTCTGAGCATAGAGTTGATGATGTTTAATGAAACCGAAGCAACTTTCAATACACCCTCTCCATATTACGGTATGAGTGCATCGCTTGCACCCAATCTCCCGAGTGGCACCACGGCTTCGAGCTTCATGCTGGTCCGCTCTTTCAATAACTGCTGGTACACCAATAGTACCTGCACCGCCTCTGCTGGGTGCTACAAAATGCCACCACCCGGATATCTTCCCCCTCCAGGCGAATACTGGCTCTGTCTGACGTCAAATGGCTGGCATGACCAATACCTTCCGTGGGGTGCGGAATCTCTTGAGGTGAAGGCGCTGATGGTCACACCGCTGTACTTGACAGCTGGTAAAGACAAAAATGTCGTGCTGCAGGATGCGGAATCTGTGGTGACGAAGCTGAACCGTGTGTTCCTGGCGTGGTGCCCTGGCAACAACTGCCCCCTTGTGACTATTGGCAGTGGGGAAAAGGTGGTGCACCGTGATGCGTGTGTGAACACCTCCGGCTCGTCGCGTGTGAATCTGTCCGACCGCCGTGCGCTGTCTGCAGAAGCTGGTGTGTACGCTGTGTGTGTCGATGATGATGGTGATGGAGAGTACACTGCTCCCGCTGCGCTGCCGGTGACGGTGCTG
>NW_008827863.1:0-1012 GCF_000691245.1 Trypanosoma grayi
CCGCCTGCGCGAATGTGCGGCACGCCGGCGCCCCGCTGCGTGCGCTGTACTCCTCGATGAGCCGCGACCCGATGCGGCGGCCCATCGCGTCCAGCTGCTGGTTGACCGCCTCCACGTCCTCCTCCTGCGACAGGTCGGCGATCATCTGCTGCACCAGCGCGCCGTACGTGATGGCGAAGAACTCGGCGCTCACCTTCTCCCCACCCTCGAACGCCTTCTCGCCGTCCTTCACCGCAGTCTGTCCGCGAACGGCCATTGCGTGTTTCCGCTTGCCGCTACTCCCGCTTAACTCCTACCGCTACTGCTGCCACCGCTGCCTCCGCGGATGGTGATCTCGAGCGAGGAACAGCGAAGCCAGGCACACAGAGAGGAGAGCAGAGCACAAGAAAAGAACCGAACGAACAAACAACAATAAGATGAGGCATGAGAGCAGCAGCGCCGTCGTGGCACACTGCGACAGTGAAGGAGGAGGAGGAGGCGGCGAAGCAAAGTAGAGAGCAAAACACACATTGACACCATCACACGCGCACTCTCACGACCGGTAAAGCAGCACATAGTCTACATATCTCCCCCTCTCCCTCTCCTCTCTCTTCCTTTCTGTTTTCCCTGCCTTCCCTCTGTCTAGGCCTTGCGCTTCTTGCCCTTCTTCTTGGAGCTGCTCTGCGCCTGCTCGAACTTCGTCCGCGTCATGTAGGCGCGAAAGCACGCCTGGATGGTGCATGCGTGCTTCTGCACCGTCGCCTGCATGTCCTCGTAGTGCCTGTCGCGCATCGACTCGATGTGCTTCTCCAGCTCGTACTCGCCCTTCTCGGTGCGCAGCACGCCGAGCTCCTGGTCGAGCACGACGATGGCCTCCGTGTCCTCCTCCGCCTCCTTGTTGAGCGCCGCGGTGGCGGCCTGCAGCGTCGACATCTGCGCGTCGTACTCCGCGATGGCGGCGCTGACGGCCGCCTCCTTCTTTGCCCGCTGCGTGCGCAGCGCGTTGGAGGCCTCCTGGTTGCGCGCGACGGTG
>NW_008827864.1:0-1011 GCF_000691245.1 Trypanosoma grayi
CTTGCTGTTGGTCAGAAGTCTTGCCACCATTGGAAGTACTGCTCAGTGGATCCTGTTGGAGACTCTGGCTCTGTGACTCGTCCTTTGACAATTCCGAAGGTGAAAGTGGCGGAGGCTGATCAGCGGCAGGTAAATGCTCAGGTTCTTCCTGTAGTTTGTTAACTGCCTGCAATGCAGCTTCGACCTGCCCTAGCCATGACTCAGCGCTGCTGACGGCTTTCCCGGCGTAGTCGGCTGACCTGCCAGCGGAGCTGGAAGCCGCCGCCGCGTCTCCCGCTGCAGCCTTTGCAAGTTTAGCAGCTTCTTCAGCATCATTCTTTTGCTGCTGGGTTACAGTTAAGGATGTACTGGCAGTCTGAGGTTGGACAGAGGTGTACACTTTCTCAGCGTTTTTGAGGGCTTGGAAAGCGTTCCCCTTCTTCTTTTCATCCCCTTCTGCTTCTTCAGAACACTTCTGGGATTTTGTTAGTGACGACAACTCTTCTGATAGTTTTACGATTTCGATCTTTGTGTGCTTCGCTCCTTTGCTGATAACTCCATCCGCGTCATTCGCTGCACTGCCAGCCATCCCCTCCGCTTCCTTTAACAAAGTCTCTGCCTTCTTCGTTGAATCCGCTGCTTCCTTGACTTTTTCACAGAGTGAAACAAAGGACTTGTGAGATGTCCTTGTCGTGCTCTCTGCTTTATTAGCCAAGCTAGTGACACCATCAACAGTGTCCTCCTTATCAATATTGCCCCCCTTCTTCACTTTCTCATTAAGCTTGTCAGCTGCCAGTGACGCCGTTTCAGCCGCAGTCTTGAATTGTTCCGTCGCACTCTTTACAGCGTCCACCGCCTTCTTGGCCTCGTCCACCGCTTCCTTGGCCTTAATCGCCTTCTCCTTCGCCTGTTTCATGTTAACAATCACTGGATCCTCGCCATTATCACTCACATCAGGGGCCGCTGCACAGCCACACACGCAGCACAGCACGACGGCCACCACAAACAACGCGGGACGCCCCACCGCCGCCA
>NW_008827865.1:0-1009 GCF_000691245.1 Trypanosoma grayi
AGCAAAAAGGAGCACAGGCGCAAAGAGAGGGCACTGCCACGCAACACAGAATATTTTTCTGCTGTTGCGGTCTTTGTAGACTCCATTCTTCTAAATATCAACGAGACACAGAAACCGCATTTTCAAACAACAGCACAGCTGTTCACTCTTTTATGAACTGCCAAACCCAGCATACTTGGAATTTCGAATTCCTAATCAGTTTCTTATCAACGTACAATCAAGAGACCAAAGACCAACTTTTGGTTTTCACACCTCCAGACCCCACCGCACTTGCGGCATATATGGGAAGGGTGGGACGGCAAACTAAAAACTTCCTCTCGAGCCCTACTCGAAAGCTTATGACTAAACATAACAGCAATGGGAGCAAACCTCTTTACCAAAACGTCGTTAGGAAGCCTTTCGGTACACATTCTTTCCACAACCTCCTATCATGACGTAAAAAACAGAGGTGGGTGGGATTCAATCGTCACGAAGCTGACCGACGACCTCTCCGACGCGTGCTGGCTCCACAAACTGTCTCTTCCCGCCAAATCAGCATTTGCATCAATCGTGACGGAGGGCTTGCTTTGCCGGGAGCTCCTCCGCGTGCCGATGCTCCCAACAAGTGTGCCCAACCCGACGTCCTGCCCGCCCTGCTGCACCTCAGCCTTCCGGGAAATCACGCGGCCCATCTTCACAGCCAGGCGGCCAATCACCTCGCGGCACGCGTCCTTCTTGTCGCCTGCGTGCTTCGACGGCAGGGAGACACGCCAACGCTCAGCAAGCGCATGAAGCATCTTCCATCGCTGCTGCAGCGGTAGCGGGGCAAACATGTCCGTCATCAAAACGGCAAGAGGATTCCCACCAGCGCTTGAGAGCCCGTCCTTCGACGCCGACGACATAGAATAGGCATCACTCTCCGCATCCTCCAGGTCGTCAATCTCGCGGTCAAGCCGCAGTGCGGCGAAGGTGCGCCCGGGCACAGCGTTCAGCTGGTACATCTCCACAGGCACAGGCACACCGCGCAGCG
>NW_008827866.1:0-999 GCF_000691245.1 Trypanosoma grayi
CACGCGCTGCGAGCGATGCCGCGCCGTGGGGTGCACCGAACGGTCCGTCAGCACCTCGCGGCGCCCGGTCGTCTGCACCGCGAGCGCGATGCCTCTGTACGCCACGTGGTGGCTGACGAGGACTCCCGCGACGTGGTAGAGCCGTCCGCGCCGCCACAGCTCGCGGTCCCGCTCGCTCTGCATCAGCTCCACCAGGTCTCCTTGCTGCAGCTGACGCACCGTGTTGTGGCGCAGCACCTGGTGGCGGTAGCGGCGCATCAACAGCACAACGGCCACGAGCGCGACGCACACCAGCGAGCCGACGAACAGTGTGAGTGCGACGGCGAGGGACTTGTCGACCATGACACGCAGCGGCACAACGCACTAAGGTGAAGGTGAGTGAGTATGCACAACGAGCCGAAGCAATCAAAGAAACGAGCCACCCGAAAGCAAGAAAAAAAAAACCACACAGTCTTGCTACAGAAAAACAAAAAAAATAACACAACTACGTCTCTTTTTCCTGCCTCTTCGCTAAGCCCTTCAAAAACAACAACAAAACCAAAAGAGCACGCCGGCAGAAGGAGGGGAGGAGAAGACATGCATAGATACACAAATGTATACGCGCGACCTCCTGAGCGCGAAGCAGTGGATGCAGCAGGAAGGAAGAAAAGACGATGTGATCTGTCCGTCGTGCGTGCCCGCGTGTGGGCGGCGCCGCACCACACACACACACACACTCTCTCTCTCTCTCGTCGGACCAGTGCGCGCCACACGCCACCGGCAGCAGAGTGCTGACCAATACAGCTCGTCTTCCGCCAACAGACGCCCAGCTGCTGCCATGCCCGATGTGAAACGCCGGCGGCACCGCGCCCCAAACACAACAGCAGGCAGGCAGGCACCGAACTTCCCTGCTGCCGCCAGCCAGCCAGCCAGTAGCACACACACACACACACACACACCCCGTGCTACTCCCGCATTCTTGTTGCCATCCCAGAAATGCTACAGAAACACACACACACA
>NW_008827867.1:0-993 GCF_000691245.1 Trypanosoma grayi
AAAAATAACAAAATACATAACAAAACAAAGGGACCTCCTTCCACATAGAAATTAAGCAATAACGCACGTGCTCTACGATAGTGGCTGATGGAGCGGAGCCATCGACGAGAGTCGTAAAGACACGAGGAAGAAAAAAAAAAGAGAGTATCAACTTCTACCCCTTTAAAGGGCAATAATCTTTGCCCATCTTCCTTGTCGCCTACCCGTGCGCGGCGGCTGCGTCAAAGAGCGTTCTGCCCTTGAAAAAGCTGACTGGCATGTTTCTATTGTCTTTTTGAAAACGTCCACGGCAACGCCGCACATCGCGCAGCGCTATTTACACGTATGTTATCATCTGGACCGAATTATTTACGAGAGCATCCTCAAGCCCAAAGTAGTGAGCTCTGCTGCGGGGTAACCCTAGGGAGTTCATATGCTTTCCTAACTTGGCCGGGGGTCAAGGGTAAAGATCGCGTTTGGTCGCCTCAGCCCCCCCGTGGACCAGAGCCCCCCTTTTTTTGTTGAGCGCGCCGTCACTCCGTATAGTCAGAAACTGTTTTCCATTATTTATCTTAGTTTTATTATAATTTCACATTTATGCAATGCCCTTGACGGCTAGCGCCTTTTTCGCACCCTCACCCCGAAAGCTGCATATCCCGCTTCTCCTTGTAGGGTTGATTTTGAATGTTTTTGAGAGAGCTCCCCAATCTATGATGAGAGCTTCTTTGCCATACGGGTGGGGTTTAAAATTTTCCTTTTGGGGTAGCGCGATTGCGCCCCGCCGACTGGCTGCTGCCAATGCCGGCCGTGGGGCTGCCCGATCGCCTTTCAGGGTCAACAAATCGCTGATGAGATCAAATTTCTCCCTCTCCATTGGGCGGGCCTGTTTTATGGGGCTTGCGCTTGCCGTTTTCCGAAGGTCAGCCAAAAGCATTTGAGCCGGCGGCCCCCCTTTGGCCAGTAAAGTTAACAGGGCTTTTGTATATTAAACCAAAATGCCCTTGGGCCAATTGT
>NW_008827868.1:0-989 GCF_000691245.1 Trypanosoma grayi
CACACGAACTCCCGCTACAAGTGGCACGGCCGGGGGGCAGTGCGCAGGCAGAGACCAGCGAGAGTTCCCTACTGCTGCTGCTGCTGCTGCTGCTGTGCAGACACCCCGGCATGCTCAGTGGGATGGATAGGGAGAGAGAGAGTGTTTGTGTGGGGGAGAAGAGGAGGAAGGAAGACCCAACACGCACTCATTTTTCACTTCTGTTCTTGCGTGGATAGGCAGAACAGTGTGGCAGTGCCCTCGTACACGTAGGGACAAAAGAATTTTTTTTTTGTTTGTTAGAGGAAAAAAAAAATATTTTCTCACGGTGCGTTTTGTAGATGTCTTTGCCTTTTTTCCCCTTCTTACTTCCTTGACTTCATACGCGCTGTGGGGATGTCGGTGGCGGCTGCTTGTTTCTTTGTCTCTCTCTCTCTCTCTCTCTGTGTGTGTGTGTGTGCGCGTGTGTGTCTTCTTGTTTTCCGCACTGGCGCTCTGCGCTTTTTCCCGCTCTGTCTCTGCCTGGCCAGCGGCCCACGCCTCCTCCACGCACTTACTAGCCGGCGCTGTCGTTGTGCGTTTATATATCTGTCGTATATGAATTAAACATACACGCACGCACATGCACACACACACACGTGCGCTGCGGCTGCCCCATCAGCGTGGGGGAGGAGGTGCGCCTGCGTACCAAACAACAGAGTGCAGAGAGTATGCGCAGGCACACGTAGCGTCAATGCGGCGCTTGGGTATGCTTCAGACGTGGTTTTTTTTTTCGTTTGTTTCTTTGTTACGGTGGACGCCTGTATTCACGAGTGTCATGTATCGCCCTTTCCTATATGAATACTTTTCTTTTTAGTCTTTTCGGGTCCGGCGGGTTTGTTGGATTTTTTTTTTTCATGTGATAACTTCTTCACGCGTATGTATAAACGACGAAGCCTAGGTGGGCTTGTATATATACCGGTTTGTCTGTACGAAGGTGCGCGTGTGTTTCTGTATATATATATATATAT
>NW_008827869.1:0-988 GCF_000691245.1 Trypanosoma grayi
GGCCAAATGATGTACGGGGAACATGCATGAATTCCGGCCTATAAAGTTGAACGCCCCTCCCGAAAACCACCATTTTGGGATTTTAGAGGCCAACATAATTAATTTTATAGGATTAATATTCAACTCTATTTTATGATACATTTCTCTTATCTTTTACTTATTTATGATTCGTTTCTATGTTTAATGTATAATATAGATCTATAAATATAATAAAATCTTGAATATATATAATTATAAATTTAACACCTCCCAGACCCCACCAACACATAAATAAACAATAAAGTAAATCAGCGGAATGATGCACACCTAAAATGATACCACGAAATAAAGAACATACCCTGCCCACAAACAAACAATAAAGTATACACCCACCCCATCCCAAAATATTACGCAATAAATACCAAAATAAAATACCCTAAAATTAATAAGGACCACAAGGATCATAACCCATAAAGAATTAATACTATATTACACCAACCCCAATCGAAACCCCTCTCCCTGAAAATAGGCTATTTTTGGCCAAATGATGTACGGGGATCCTGTATGAATTTCCGGCCATAAAGTTGAACGCCCCTCCCGAAAACACACATTTTGACATTTTTCCAGCAGCTCCGACACAACATATAACCCACCTGTCACCACCCCACCCCTAACCTATTAAATTGATATGGAATATATACACTTCAATTTTAAATAAATATAATTAATTAAAATATGAACTGCAGACTACACTACAGTCCACATTAAAATTAATATAAAGAAAATAAAATAGAACAAATATCAAATACAAATTTATAACAATACCCAGCACACACCTCTAACCCCACCCTAAAGTAAATAAAGAAATATTATACAATAATAAATGCCATGCACGCAATAAACCCAAGTAGAGTATGATGCTGCACAAATGCAACCACCGGAACTAAATCAGTAACAAAACCCACACCGTATAGAATTAAATACTATATTACACCAACCCCAATCGAAA
>NW_008827870.1:0-988 GCF_000691245.1 Trypanosoma grayi
TGGGGCAGCGCGGCCCGCACACACACGCATACAAACATGGCGGCCCGCAGCGGCCGAAGCCAGAAGACCCTGTTCGGGCGGAACCGCTCCGCCAAAGGGGCCGGGGCCCAACCCCAGCACTGGACGCGACCGTTTTGCGGGACCCGGGCTAGGACAGGCGCAGAAAAAAGCGACGCAGCTGGGTGTGTAAGGTGCCGCGCGCGACCCCTTCGACTTCGGAGCGGCCGGTCCGTTTATGGCACCAAGAAGCCACTGGTTCCGCAAAGTTGGATTTTAGCCCGTTGGTGTATTTTTGTCGTTTTTGCCCGGCGCCCACCTCTGCCGCACCAAACGCGACCGCATTTGTAGAAGCGCGCCTTGCTCGGCGGGCGGGCGTTATTTCGCTTCCTGCCCCAAAGGGCCGCCCGGACGAAAACGTCGTCTATTTCGCGGGGGCTCGCCAACACTCGCCCGGACACCCGGAACCCGGATGCAAGGATGACCCCCCACCGTTTGAAAATAGCAAAACGGTATGCAAAGCCGATCGCCCAATTTCAAATTACAGCACGCCATCCCGCAACCACGAATGGCAGCGGGGCCGGAATATAAAATTATTCCCCACGCGTTTTCATACATAGGGTTGGCGTTGCCGGCGTCGAAATTAGCCGGGGGCGCATTCCGTTGGCCTTTGGGCAATATGGTGCCTGGCCCCTCTGCCTGGGGGGGGGCTTTTCTGGTCGAAGATTTGCGGGCTGCCAACGGGTTTTGCAAACCGGCCACTTTACAGCCCACACGCTTCGCCTGAGCATTCTTATCGTCACGTGGCCCCTGGGTTTGTGGAGCCTGGCGTTTCAACTCTTGAAATGGAGCTTGTATGCTTTGCTGCGCTTTAAAACTTTCAGCCAAAATCGATTGCGAGCGCGCCCATGCTGTTCATGCGGCGCCGGCCCCCGACCCCCCAAAACCACCAAGCCAGCGCAAAGAGCAGAACGAGCTTTTTAAAACGCAC
>NW_008827871.1:0-988 GCF_000691245.1 Trypanosoma grayi
CCCAGTTGAGAGCACTGAGCCGACCGATTCTCCAGCGCATGTTTTTCAATGGACCGGCACAACGAAACGGAGATCAAAATACCAAAAACAACAAAATACATAACAAAACAAAGGGACCTCCTTTCACATAGAAATTAAGCAATAACGAACGTGCTCTACGATGGTGGCTNAACAAAATACATAACAAAACAAAGGGACCTCCTTTCACATAGAAATTAAGCAATAACGAACGTGCTCTACGATGGTGGCTAATGGAGCGGAGCCATCGACGAGAGTCGTGAAGAGACGGGGGAAAAAAAAAAAACAGGCGCATGCGAGGTACTGCACGAATTGCCCCACCTGCCGAAAAAAAAACAACTCCACTAAGCCAAACTAATCCCACTATCCCGCACTTGCTTTTCAGGTGCCGGATTTTAGGCCGAGAACTGCCCCTTTTTCTTAAGTCGTTTTCCCGATTGAGAGCAAAAATGGCACCAAAAAGCTTCCTAAATTGTCTGCGCCTGGTTAGTTGCTTATGTTGCTCCTTTGCAGTCGACACCGGCGCGGCCAGTCGCTAGCGAGAAGCCGGGCAATAAAACCCCCTGGCAACGCAAGGGGCTGGGGGTACGGACTCCGCAATTATATGGGGCAATAGCGTTTAGCAGGCCCTTATCCCAGACATTGTCAGCCCCTTTCCGCTCAGCAGAAAACGATTACCACCCCCTTTGCTCCTCTGATAGAGCGATCGGCATCGCAAGGATGTTTGCCCCAGATTCTTCACGCCTTTCTTTTTGCTGTTCAGGATCAATTGGGGCTTTTTCTCCTGCGCTTTCGCAACTCTTGCGGTGGCCTGCGCACCCGGCGCTTGTTACAAGGCCCGCTCGTCACTTCTTACTGTTTCCGTGGAATGGCTCCTCTTTGGTTTGTTGGGTTGCTTTTTTTTTTTCCATTCTTGGGTTGGCGGGTTTTTTATTTTCCTTATTCTTTTGGTAGCGCCCCGCCTGGGGCA
>NW_008827872.1:0-986 GCF_000691245.1 Trypanosoma grayi
ATTTTTGGCCAAATGATGTACGGGGATCCTGTATGAATTTCCGGCCATAAAGTTGAACGCCCCTCCCGAAAACCACCATTTTGGGATTTTAGGACACATTTTTATCCAAATTATATAATCAAGAATCATTGTGTAACACCAAACCCAACCCCTAACACAACACAAACATACCCCAACCCCAACCACTACAGCCTCCAACCATAACCCTCAACCTATACCCATCCCAAAACAACAGTAAGCAAAAACAACAAAATGAAACAATAAAACAACCCACCACAACAACCCCTGCCCCACCGGTTGAATCCACCTCCAAAAGAACAGCTAATACACCACTATTCAACCACCAAGAAACTAAATCAAACCACCACACCCACGCAAATGATGTACATAATTTTAATAACAAATAATTATAAACTTTAATGCAACTTTATTCATTTTCTTTCCTCATTTCATTTTGNCCACCACACCCACGCAAATGATGTACATAATTTTAATAACAAATAATTATAAACTTTAATGCAACTTTATTCATTTTCTTTCCTCATTTCATTTTGTGTTTCTTGTTTCATTAAGCATATCATAAAATATACATAAAAGAAATTAATTTATACTATATTACACCAACCCCAATCGAAACCCCTCTCCCTGAAAATAGGCTATTTTTGGCCAAATGATGTACGGGGANATGTACGGGGATCCTGTATGAATTTCCGGCCATAAAGTTGAACGCCCCTCCCGAAAACCCACATTTTGGGATTTTACCACCTTCATAATCCAAATTTCAATGTGCCCAATAACCATAACCACATAGAACCACAACCACCTCCCACCATATAGAACCCCATCTTTGTGGCATTTATACCAATAGCATATAACCACCCTATATAAAACCATATTATTATTATATTACACCAACCCCAATCGAAACCCCTCTCCCTGAAAATAGGCTATTTTTGGCCAAATGATGTACGGGGAACATGCATGAA
>NW_008827873.1:0-985 GCF_000691245.1 Trypanosoma grayi
CCACCGAAAACGACCCTCCACGCCCAGTCTACTGTGTTCAAGAAGACGGTCGTCATCGCCTACAAGTACGATGTGCACTGCTCGCCCAGCTGCGTTGAAGGCCCTCTCCCCCTGTCACACGCTGCTTTGCTACAGTGCCGCGCTGCACAATTCGTATCACGTTGCCGCTGCCGATACTGTGAAACAAGTCTAGGTCACAGCAATTGCGGCAATAACCACCCACGACCACAACAACAACGAAAGAAAAAAACTCCTGTGCAATTCAGAGTGTGGTGCTTCGTGATTATTAGGCCACACTGACGAGTCAAGGGAGGAGGCGGAGCCCAAATACAGGAAAGGATCGGTCGCGCGCGCTTTCGCTCGCTCTGCTCACTAGGAGATCCAGTCAAGATGCCGACGCCTTTTCTGCCTCCTCTTTAGTTGTTGTTACTCCTGCCACCCACCAAATCTATGTGTATGTTCTCCCTTTAGTGTGGCGTTGCTTTTGTTCTTTTTCCTTGCTGTTGCCATCCGCACTCAAGAAAGAAAAGGAAAAGAATGAGAGAAAGTTGGCGCCACGAGAAGTATTCCCCTTTCCCCCCTCCCTCGCCTGCTCATGCGCTCTTGCCGAGGCAGTCCAGGCACCTTGCCAATGCAAAACAAACAAACAAACAAAAAAAAAACATCGACAACAACGAAAAAAAAAATCACACTGCAGCTCCAGCAACACCCTCTTCTTGCCCTCTTCATAGCCTCATGCTGGTGGGGTTACTGCCAAGAAGCATCCCCGTATCCTCGGCGGCCCACGTAGCCATTCCGGCAGACATACATACGCATATGCATATTGTATATGTAAATATGTGTGTATGCGAAATATGTATACAACAATCCCGATCGATTGCTCACTCGCTCGCTCGCTCAGATTCCTTCTATCTACCCATCCATCCGTTGTATTTCTTACGCACATCAAACCTTTGATTTGTGTGCACGTGCCTGCCTCACCCGC
>NW_008827874.1:0-985 GCF_000691245.1 Trypanosoma grayi
AAGTACTGCTCAGTGGTTCCTGTGGGATACTCTGGCCCTGTGCCTCGTCCTGTGACGGAGAATCAGCATCTGAAGGTGAAGCCTCAGGTTCCTTCTCTCGTTTTTTAAGAGCCTGCAATAAAACGACGATCTCCCCCAGCCATGACTCGGCGCTCTTAACGGCTTTATCAGCGTATCCAGATGCCTCGTTGGCAGCACTTGAAGCCGCTGTCGCGTCTTGCACTGCAGCTGTTGTAAGGTCAACCACTTTTTTAGCAGCTGTCTGTAGATCCTTGATTGCAGGTAACGGTGTTTCGGGCACCTTCTTTTTGAAAAGATCATGCGCCTCCTTAGCGCTCTCCATTGCATTAAAAGCATTCCCCTTCATCGTCGCAGCCGTTTTTGCCTTTTCTGCACTTCTCTGGGCGTTTGTGAGTTCCTCCAGAACTGCTGCTAGTTTTACGAAGGCCTCCTTGGTGCGCTCTGCTTCTGTGCTGATAACTTCATCTGTGACATCCGCTGCACTGCCAGCCATCCCCTGCGCTGCCGTCAACAAATTTCCTGCCGCGGTCGTTGCTTTCACTGCTTCCGTAACCTTCTTCACAATTACACCAACTGATTCATCAGACGCCTTAGCCGTGTTCATTGCGGTATTCGCCAAGCTGACCACATCATTTTTAATCTTCTCAATACTGGTCTCCGCCTCCACTTTGTTATTAAGCGCAGCAGCCTCTTTTGACGCCGTGTCTGCCGCAGTCTTGAACTTATCCGCCGCACTCTTTACGTCTTCCACCTTACGCTTGGCGTCATTTAACGCATTCTTGGCCTCATCCACCTTCTCCTTTGCCTTCTTAAGGTTAGCAATCACTTGCTCCTCGTCACCGATGCCCTCAGCAGTGGTCGCTGCACAGCCACACACGCAGCACAGCGCGACGGCCACCACAAACAACGCGGGACGCCCCACCGCCGCCATCATCACAGCCCGAGGCACACTGGTCTACAGAGG
>NW_008827875.1:0-985 GCF_000691245.1 Trypanosoma grayi
CCTTCTGCCGTTAGGGTCAGGACCGGGACCTAACATGACACATGGTGAGGGACTCCAGCGCCTTGAAAAATATGCGAAACACTCTGCCCAGACGCTCTTCAAGAAGGGCTTGCATACCGGCATCGTTCCGCAGAGCTGGAAGCACGGGGTTATAATCCGACTCCCAAAACCGGACCAGAAAGCGACTGAACTGGCATCATACATGCCAGCACCGCTCACAAGTTGCCTCTGTAAACTAATGGAACGCACCATAGCAGCACGCATTCGCGACGTTATAGAGCCAGCCCCCACACCACAGCAGCCCGGATTCAGACTAGTCCGCTCCACACTTGACCGACTATTGCACCTTTGAGCGGCAATGCATCACCCGACCCCCGGCAATAGAACGGTCGAAGTGTTTGTCGATTGCGCCAAAGCATTCGGCACAGGAGATAATGATAAAATTATGCTTGAAATTCACCAGCTTGGAATATCACAAATCATTGCGCGTTGGTCGGCACCCTTTCCACACAATAGGGCAGCGGCAGTTTGCGCCAATAAGGCGCACCCCCCCAACCCCGGCGCACCCCACGCGCGGAGCCCCACAAAGCACGGTTCTTGAGTCGCCCACGTTTATTATTGCCATGAATTCCCCAAGCATCCTGTCAGCCAAAGCCCCGCTATTACGGCTAGGCTTCTTCCCGGGTGATCCCGCCCCGGTTGCCCAGCGCGGCGGCTGGGGGGCCATGGCCGCCACCGCACGGCAGGGGCCAAATGTGGCGGCATCCTGGGCAAAGCAATACTTTCCAGAAGTTAATTCGACGAAGACGAAGTACGCTTTCTTCGTGGCCGAAAATGCAAACCCCCTTCTTTTCGCTCACAATGGCACGCCATTCGCCATGGAACGGCCCCCGACGCTGCTGGAAATCACATTCTAGAACTGCCGCGAAATAAGCTTTTTTTTTTGCTTCTTCTTCCTCGTGCAGTTTTACGGCCTGCTGTCGCT
>NW_008827876.1:0-980 GCF_000691245.1 Trypanosoma grayi
TATATTACACCAACCCCAATCGAAACCCCTCTCCCTGAAAATAGGCTATTTTTGGCCAAATGATGTACGGGGATCCTGTATGAATTTCCGGCCACAAAGTTGAACGCCCCTCCCGAAAACCACGTTTTTGAGATTTTGAGGACCAATTTTATTAAATTTTTATTAAGTATGATAAACCCCCACCCAACTCCTACCCACAACTCCTACCCCACCCAACTCCTACCCCAACTCCTACCCCAACTCCTACCCCAACTCCTACCCCAACTCCTACCCAACCCCTATCCCAACCCCTATCCCAACCAGTATACATCCCGCCCAACTCCTACCCCCAACTCCCAATAAAACCAACACCCAAACAATATCCCAAATCCAAAACAAGATTCAAAATAAATAAATATTAATTATATAAAATCTATACTCATCACTTTATACCATCTTTCCATTATATATGTCATTGTATAATTAACCATAAAATAAACTTTAAATTATATCACAAATTATTAATTTTATTAAACATCACCACCCCCGATATTATATTACACCAACCCCAATCGAAACCCCTAATCCTGTAAAAACCCGATTTTTGGCCAAATAATGTACGGGGATCCTGTATGAATTTCGGGCCATAAAGTTGAACGCCCCTCCCNTGTACGGGGATCCTGTATGAATTTCCGGCCATAAAGTTGAACGCCCCTCCCGAAAACCACGTTTTTGGAAAATAATGCAGGATTAATCCTAGAATAAATGGTATCCTACCAAATTATAATTTAATATATTTCAATAACAATAATCTATAACAATAATTCTATCTCATCTTTAATTGATTCGCTACATTTTATACACGTTATATATAATCATAATAATAAATAAAACTAATACTTAATTCTAATTTATATTATATTACACCAACCCCAATCGAAACCCCTCTCCCTGAATTATAGCCATTTTAGGCCAAATGATGTACGGGGAACATGCATGAA
>NW_008827877.1:0-979 GCF_000691245.1 Trypanosoma grayi
TATATATATATATATATATGTATATCTGGGGGGTAGAATTTAACGAGTGGTACACTGTGCAATTCATGTATGATTCCTCTTTCTTTTGCTGGTGAATCGTTTCGTTCGTCCACCTCCCTTGGCTCCCATGGCGCCATGTCACGGCAAATAAAAACTACTTTGAAGGAAAAGGGCACGCAGAAGAACATGCCGCTGCAAGTTGCCGTGGAGATTCCGCCCGAGGACGGCATTCTTGTGACCGAAGATATCCTTGCAATGGAGGTGCACCAGGAATTTGACAAACTGCGTTACTCCGGTGTGCCGCGGACTCTCGGTTGCTCCGTCTCTGTGGTACGCCTGCAACATTTCCTGCAGCAGCGCTACCCTATTGCGTATGAATACGTGATCCGTGGACCTTTCTGGGGTGGAAAGTGGCACCGTTTTCTCGAAGCCAAGGTGGGACTGTGCTGTTTCTTTTATAAGGTATGCGACTACGTCTCTGCGAAGGGATTGGAAGCACACATTCCGCCAAATGAGCTGCGCTGCCGCCGGAAGGGGGAAACCGCGTCCAGTGTGCGGCAAGCGGACAGTGAGGTTGGCTTGCTCTTGTGGGGACGTCTGCTTCGGCGCGATGCCATGCACCACTGGTGTTATGCGGTGGCGATGGCAGCCATTGCGGATAACGGCGTGGTGAACACGAGGCCGCCCTGGCGCAAACCTCTCGCCGTCCCCTTCCTAACGGAGTACCTGAGGCAGATTTCCTGTAGAGCGACAATTGGCAGCTCGAAAGATCGGCTTCGCCGCCATGCGATTCGTGATATTGCTGATGTGCTTTTAGAAGAAGACACAATCGCGCGGCACATCAGCCTTTCAAGGCTCTGTCGCTCCGTTGGGCAGTGCGTTGGGACGTGGGGTCCAGAGACGTTTGCGACGAAATGGGACCAGCAGCACCCTCTCCCTGAGATCTTGGGGTGAGAAAGGCCCAAAGCAAATATATATA
>NW_008827878.1:0-978 GCF_000691245.1 Trypanosoma grayi
GTTTGGGGTCGTGCGCTGGCGTTTCTGCGCCGACTCTCATTCTTCAAGTGCCGTCATTTCGGTGCCAAAAGCGGATCACATTTTTTCCAATGTGGCGCGCAAAAAACTATGTACTGCACTGCATGACGAGCGCTGTAGAGGAGTGCCCCAGCGCCTCCCAAATCATCGCCCTGTTCGTACCATGAGAGCCCCGTGCACGAGTGTGAAGACGACACCCGCGTCGAGGCCCAAGTGCAGGACATCCTTCAGGCGAACTTCTAAAAGCAAAGGGTGTAGAACCGTTTTGTTGTGCAAATGCAATGAACGCCCTGGTGGCGGCAAAACAAAACCACTTCAGCGGAGGAGGCACGCGGCATTAGACAACGTGTCAGCTGACTCGCTTATGAAACACATTTTCAAAACACCCACACTTTGCGATAACATTAATAATGAAAGGGAATTGGGAAGTGAATCTACCACCTCCTCCTTTTTTCTTCTCTCTTTGCCGTAGCCAATATGCGAAGGCACATCCATTCGTTTCGCGTGCCCTCTACAAAGGGGGAAAACATAAAATTGGCACCCCACCCACGCCAACAAGATTAAAAAAAAAAAAAAAAATATCCCCACGCCCACATCATGCCGGGAAAAAGAAAAAGGCGTGGAGTCCGCTTATACTCGTGGGCGCGGGGGAGAGAGTTACAGTCACGGCTTCCGCTTACGGAAGACGAAGATGCCTTTTGTTCCCTCACAAATATTATTTTAGACGGAGGGAATCGACACTTTGAACCTCGTCAAACATCACGTCAAACACTTTCATGTCTTTCATATTCGGAAAACCAAAGACAGACTTCATTACCTCCCTGTTCGCCAAGTCATCCTTCTGGACAACGGGGAGAAAAAACAGCTCCTTTGACGGTGTTTTGTGCTCGCCGGGAAGAAGGCGGCTGGTTGAAAGCACCAAGCGGTTGGGGAAGTTCGGGTACATCATGTACAAGCCAT
>NW_008827879.1:0-977 GCF_000691245.1 Trypanosoma grayi
TTATCATCGTAGAGCTGTTTACCCAAGGCTAGGCGTTTGGCCTGTGTTAGCCCAGCTGAGTTCCATTGCGTGCCCCTTAAAGTAGGGCCGGGATTCTCTTCCACATTTCCACTAAGCAGCAGCTTGGTGCGGATGATACTGCCGGCGGCGCAGCAACACGCGCCCCAAGAACGACAAGGATAACACTGTGTCCCAGCGAGGCGCGGCGGGCCCTGGTACTGCGTGAAGCCGTAAGCCTGGCGCGGCAAAGTTCTCCGGGTGGCGAGCGTTGCTGGCGCCTGGCTTTCCCTTTCCGTGCGGGCCGCTTGGCCTTGGTGCCGCGGCGGGGCGGCCGGCGTCACCAAGGCGTTGGGCTTGCGGAAGCCTTTTTCCGCAGGCCGGTAAAAAATACCTAAGCCGGTATTTTTTCCTTGGCCAGTGAAGTTGGCAGCGTTTTCTTTTTATTGTGCTTCAGTGCTTTTTTGGCAGCCGTAGGCTGACAATAAAAAAAAGCGCATTCCCCCCCGCCACCACCCAAAAACGAAAAAAAAAAAACAAATTGCCCCCTTTCGCGAATTCGCGGAGTTTTCGCATCATGGGCACCCTTTGTTCAAAATTTGAATGCGCCCCCGTGCTTTTGGCAGCCCTTTGTGCTTCCGGGGCCCGCGGCGCGACGTGCGGTTTTGTGGGGGTGTGCTGGGGTAGCTGCGCCCTCGTTTGCCTTTTGTCTGAATGGCGCAGTTCATTTTGAAAAACAAGGTCCTTTAATTTGTGACGGCGGCTTGGGGCATTATTTGGGGGACCCCGGCGCCCTGAAACCGCGCACGTTTTGGTATTACACCAGTCTGTGTCACCCGCGGCCCCCCACGTATTATGAAAGACCGCGCCTTTCCCATCCCCAAGCAATGGCCCCAAAACTTTTCCAGAGGTAAGAAAGCAACCCACAGGTGGCCCAATTGGGGACGAGGGCGCAATTTTTCAGGCAGTTCAAAAAGCGA
>NW_008827880.1:0-971 GCF_000691245.1 Trypanosoma grayi
CTTTCAGCGTTCTCTGATTTGAAGTTTTATATGGTGAACTGGACAAAGGCGGAGACAATGAGTTGGGGCAAAAATGCTGGATGTGGATTCCTGGAGAATACAAAGAAGTGTGTTGAAGAGGGAAAATCACAATACCCCAGCATGTTCTGCGACAAATCTTTCGGTGATAAACTGAAGTGCACGTCTGACCGTCAGTCATTGGGGAGGTGCGTCATTGAAGAAAGTGAAAAGATCCCTGTCGAGTACAGTCACTTCCAGGATACTGAGGGCGGCAAGAAAGTGGTGGCAGGCGGGAGGACATGATGGACTACTGCCCCATTATTGTGGCGAACAAAGGCTTCAGCTGCATTGATGGCAACGAGAGCAACATGCCTGGGAGTCTGATTCGCGAGGATTCGCGGTGCGTGCATGGAAATGGTCTGACGGTAAAGGGCAAGCCGATTGGTGACGTGTGTGTGCGCGTGGCGTGCTATAAGGGGTCGGTGTACGTGCAGTACGCTGGTGCCCCCACGTATTACTTCTGCCCGGAGGGGAAGTCTCTGAAGGTGCANATTGTGGCGGACAAAGGCTTCAGCTGCATTGATGGCAACGAGAGCAACATGCCTGGGAGTCTGATTCGCGAGGATTCGCGGTGCGTTGAGGGGAAAGATCTGCAGGTGAAAGGTGAGCCGATTGGGGACGTGTGCGTGCAGATGAAGTGCGTCAAGGGTGGTGTTTACTTCCGCATAGCCGGCAGCAACACCTGGTACGGCTGCCCTGAGGGTGGATCCCGCGAAGTGACAAAAATGGGCGACGTGCTGAAGGGAACTATTGTGTGCCCGAAGGTGTCTGACGTGTGCCCCACGAAGCGGCCACCTCTGAGGAGGCGCAGCGTGGCATCGAGGCGCCACATACCGTCCGGCGTGTTGCAGAAGCTGGCGAACATCTTCCGCGGGAGAAAGAGCACGGGCAGTGGCCTGGAGGATAACAAG
>NW_008827881.1:0-970 GCF_000691245.1 Trypanosoma grayi
GCCAGGCTGTTGATGTGCTTCTTGAACGCCAGCGTCGCCTCTGGCACTGGAGGAGGCACCACCGCCACGCTCACAGTAATAGGAGGGCGTGCCTCCCGACAGCCAACAGCAGCAGCAACAGCGCCCCCAACGCGGCACAACAACGAACTCAGCGTACCTTCCTCACATGCGTGTTTCATCATACAACCCAGTGACACCCGACAGCAAAAGTGGCCAAGGTGGATTCTTCAGCCTGCACGCTTGGCACGCCGTTCTGGCGCCGTCACGAGCTATGATGTTTCCTTCGTCCTGTTCACAATGCGACGGCCAGATGAAATTGGGGGAAAGAAAAACAGAGGCATGATGAGGTCCTTTCAGGAGCGGCAGCGGCAGCAGCAGCACCAGTAGTTTAAGAAGAGTGACTCTCTCATACAGCTGACGTGGGCCTCCGTTGGCGAGGCCACAAACGAGCACTATTCTCCTGGTGAGACGCAGACCCACCGCGACTCACAACGATATCAATTCCCCACAGCAACGAACCGACAAGCACACGTATAGTGACATTCTTGGCAACGAATGATGAATCAACCAACACACTTCCCCATACGAAACCTACATAAGATTAACACGGGGCGCACACAGGCACCGCCTTGCAACCCACCCGCCGATGCACAACCCCAACCTTGTGTAGTTTCGATTTTTCGCGGGGAAAGAACCACCCAGACGCAAAGACACACACAAAACGTGCATGTACTCGTCACGCTAAGTCGCCTGCCCCACGCAATCGCTGCAGCAGTTCAACGACATGCGGCGCATTATGCAACGCAAAAAGGTTCAGCAACCAACGCCGGTGCCCCGCCGCCATGAGCGCACGGCACATGTCCTCCGTCTCGCGCAGGAGTGTGTCTCGGAAAGCTTGTTCGAGCACCGCCTTCGCGTCCAGCAGCCGCTGCGCCCTTGTGTCGTCGGCGGGCACCGTTGCTCCTCCTCC
>NW_008827882.1:0-969 GCF_000691245.1 Trypanosoma grayi
TGGTGGTTGTGGAAGATAGTTGGCGCCGTTTCTATTTTGCTCGTGATAGAACTGGCAGCCTTGTTATTAGGCCGATGTCATTGGTTATTCACCTCCCTCGTGAAAGTGACTACTTGACTCTAATGCAGATATTTGGCAACGGCACAAAGAAGAGAAGAAGTGTGTGGAAGAGACGAGGAACTGGAGTTATGAGATTTCATCGTTAAATAAATTTAAGACGGAACCATCGGATGGCTTTGCCTCATTCATGCTGTGTTTACCTTTTTATCTCCGTCGCTTTGTTCTAAAGGTCTTTTTTTTGCCTTTACTATGTGTTGCTTACTTGATTAACGTGTATGCTTGGTTTACGCTGTTGCTTATCATCAGTCGTCTTCTTTCCCCCGTGACGGTGGTGTCCCTCACTTTCGCCGAATGGCTGTCGCTGACGTGTGCTCGGTGTGACTCGCTGCGGGTTCTGGTTGAGCTCTCCTTCACGCCCTTCCTGCTGCTACACCTTGGTGTGACTACTTCTTCCTTCCTAACCTCTCACTGTAGTAGTGCACAGCGGTCATGGCGCAACGCCACCTTCAGTATGCCATTCGTATATGTGTCTGTTGCGTCTTTCTTATGATTGCAGTATTTGGTTTTCAATATACTTTTGTGAGACCTCTGCTTGAGCCTGATGAACTTCCACAAAGTGTACCGGCTAAAGGCACTGTGACGAATCCTCGCAGCGCACACGCCGCGTTTAACAGTGAGTCCCTGCAGTACGTCCCACGCAGTGTTGTGCGCACTTGGAAGAAGCGTGACTTCCTCATTGTGCTCGGCATCCCGTCCATCGATATGGATGTGAGGCGGAGGCGCCGTTATCTGCAGCGTACGTCGTGCTGGCGGTTCTCCGGTGTGGCGACGAGAGCAAACAACTTCAGCGGTGCGATGCTGGTGCTGTACGTACTGGCGCGGCACCCGTCGCACAACTTCACGTACTCC
>NW_008827883.1:0-967 GCF_000691245.1 Trypanosoma grayi
GAATTCATGCATGTTCCCCGTACATCATTTGGCCAAAAATAGCCTATTTTCAGGGGGAGGGGTTTCGATTGGGGTTGGTGTAATATAGTATCTAGGGGTGTGGTGTTTGATAATTAGATATGAGTTCATTATAAAGTTATAGTTAAGATTAAATATTATATAACAATTAAAGTACACAGTGAAATGTAACTTGGATTATGTACAATGATTATAAAATTATTTAACTTTAATTCTTTATTATATTTATTTAGGTAGGTTTTGTTCTTGAGGTTGGGTGTGGGTTGGGGTTGGGGTTGGGGTTGTTTGGGTGGGCGTTTATTGGTGCGGGTGTTTATGAGTGGGTTGGGGTTGGGTGGGTGTGGGCTGTGGTTGTGGGGTATACGTTTGGGGTTATGTGGGGGTGTGTTTTAATGCAGTGGTTGGGTTTATAGTGTGGGGCTGTTCGGGTGGGTGTGTAGTTGACGAAAATATTTTTATAAAATTCGTATCAAAATCTCAAAATCGTGGTTTTCGGGAGGGGCGTTCAACTTTATAGGCCAGAATTCATGCATGTTCCCCGTACATCATTTGGCCAAAAATGGCTATAATTCAGGGAGAGGGGTTTCGATTGGGGTTGGTGTAATATAGTATCGGTTGTGGGTGCATTGTATAAAATTATAATTATTTATTTTAATATTTATCTTTAATAATCTTTAATGTATATATAACACAAGACATGACAGAAAGATCAAGAGAAAATTAAATAAATTGTAGTTAAACTTTATATTGGATACTTTAATTAATTATTATTTATTTATTGTGTTGAGTGTGGGTGGGGTGTGGTGGGGATGTGGGTGTGGTGGAGGATGTGTATTGCACTGGTAGGTAGGATGCTGTACTAGGTTGTGATGGGTTGGGGTGGGGTTGTAGTGTTGTGTAGGATGTTTATGGCGGGGTGGGTGTTATGAGTTGTGTGCAGGGTGGGGGT
>NW_008827884.1:0-966 GCF_000691245.1 Trypanosoma grayi
TATATATATATATATATATATATGCAACAAAGAAGGAAAAAAAAATCAAGGTAGGGGGAAAATGGAGTCTTGGGGTTGCGCGACAGCGTCATGGTGAGGGCTGAGGTGAAGCGCTGAAAGGTACATGACCTTGTGGCGCTTCTTTGCGTGTGTTTCGTGCGGCTGCATCCCCGGCTCCTCCGCAGTGCCGCAGGAATAGGAACCCTCCCAACTGTGGCCAGAGAGAGGGAGAGAGGGAAGGAGATCAAGAAAGGCCATGTGCCGCTCTTCTCACGTGTTTTAGCCCCCCTCCATGTGTGTGGTTTTCGCTGCTGTGCTGCCATTCGGACATGGTACCGGCAGATTTTTTTCGTTTTGGTTCTTTTTGCTGGCTTGGTTTCCCCTTTTTTTTCCACCTTGACCACAGTCTCATGCATTTTTGTTTTTGTTTCGATCTGTTTTTGTGCTGCACAGACACACACACACACCCGCTGCCTTTCACCCTCTCTCTTTACGCATAGCGGCGCAGTTTGACGTGCTGTTTCGTTTTCGTAGTGCTGTTGTTTGATGGATGATTTNTTCACCCTCTCTCTTTACGCATAGCGGCGCAGTTTGACGTGCTGTTTCGTTTTCGTAGTGCTGTTGTTTGATGGATGATTTTCTTGTTTGTTTTAGTTGTTGTTTATCGTCTTTCTCTCTGTTTTTCTCTTGCCGCGCACAGACCGATCTGTTTTCATCTGTCTACCTCTCTCCCACTATCTATATAAATATACAACTGGGTGGCTGCGCACCCTGGCATGTCTCTACTGCATAATCATACACAGTGGCTCTATATATATATATATTTCTTTCAGTGCGGATACGTGCTTCTATATCATGTGTACGACAACGTATTGCAAGCCTACTTGATTGCTTCCATTATTGTGCTCAGTTGCTTTCTTCGTGTTACTGGCACACTGTGTTTTTTTCTTTGTTTATGTGCTTCTT
>NW_008827885.1:0-964 GCF_000691245.1 Trypanosoma grayi
TATATATATATATATGAAGTTTTAGACTCATCGTGTTCGCTGACGCAAGTTTCTCTTGTTTATATTGTGCGACAGTGCTTAAGTCGCAGCAGATGCTGCTGCTGCTGCTGCTGCTGCTGCTGACGCATGATGGCGATAGTGACGTGTACGTGTTGGCTTCTGTGTGCACGTATGAGCTGGCTCCGTCGGTGTGCTTGCTTTCGAACATGCTATTTTCCACACTTTTTCCCTTTCAGCTATCGATGGAGCCCAATCCAAAGAGAGAGACTGCACCGAATACAGGTGCCAACAGTGTGAGCCCTCCAAGGGAAGCCAGCAGACCGAGGTTTGCAAGGGATGCCTACAGCGTGAGCCCTGCAAGGGATGCCCACAGTGTGAGCCCTGCAAGGGATGCCAGCAGACCAAGGATTGCAAGGGATACCACCAGACAGAGCATTGCAAGGGATGCCAACAGCGTGAGCCCTGCAAGGGATGCCAGCAGGCCAAGGTTTTCAAGGGATGCCTACAGCGTGAGCCCTGCAAGGGATGCCAGCAGACCAAGGATTGCAAGGGATACCACCAGACAGAGCATTGCAAGGGATGCCAACAGCGTGAGCCCTGCAAGNTGGATGCCAGCAGACCAAGGATTGCAAGGGATACCACCAGACAGAGCACTGCAAGGGATGTCTACAGCGTGAACCCTGCAAGGGATGTCTACAGCGTGAGCTCTGCAAGGGATGTCTACAGCGTGAACCCTGCAAGGGATGCCAACAGCGTGAGCCCTGCAAGGGATGCCAGCAGGCCAAGGTTTTCAAGGGATACCACTAGACAGAGCATTGCAAGGGATGCCCACAGCGTGAGCCCTGCAAGGGATGCCAACAGTGTGAACCCTGCAAGGGATGCCAACAGTGTGAACCCTGCAAGGGATGCCCACAGTGTGAGCGCTGCAAGGGATGCCAACAGCGTGGACCCTGCAAGGGATGCC
>NW_008827886.1:0-963 GCF_000691245.1 Trypanosoma grayi
CACGGACAAAAATAAATATAAACATATACACGCTTCTGTGACTGAGCCATGTGCGCCGCTATACGTCTCCTTTGCTTTGGGTTGTTTTTGTTTTTTTCTGCGAGGTGTGGTGTGTCCTCGCGATACTGCGGCGAGTGCCCGCGGTGCCCCGCAGGTAATGCGTAAATAATTGATTCCACGTGAAGCGCCTCGCAGCTTTCTGTGGGTATGTGCTGCAGTGAAGTCTCTCTGTGTGCAGCCTGCTGTGTCTCTCTTTTTCCATTATGCAGGTCAGCTGTTTCCGAGTCGAATCGATGATGATGATAATGAGTCGCCACGTGCTGCTGTGCGTTCTGGCCCTTGCGCTGTGCTGCGGCTGCAGCGGCGAGATGGATAATCAGCGCCCTAAGAGATCGGTTCGTCGAGGACAGGTGCTGCGGCGTCATGGCCTTGGTGAGCCAAGGCCTATTGACATGTCAATGGTTCTTGCTTCCAATTACTTAGTGACGCTCAAGAGAAAGGTATTGTTTGGGGTAAAGGACGTATTGAAGGAGACTAAGCGCTATCTACAAGAGGCCAAAGAAGCGGCTGGCGCGGCATCGGTGACAGCAAATCGCATTGCTGACATGGATGCAAAGAATCGTGCCTTGGCTGAAGTTGAGGTTGCTGAGCAAGCCGTTCGTGACGTGGAGAGATACCGCAGCGAAATTGAGAAAGTGATAGAACAGATTGGGGATAAGGAGACGGACTCAGAGAGCTCCGTCTCCAAGGTGCCAACTCCTCTCGGTGTTGATTATTACGTGGCAATGGCCCGGATCTATGCTAATAGGGCTGATGAGTTGCATAGGGAATCTGTGACTCACCTTAACGGTGCTAGTGTCTCAGCACGGGCTGCTAAGGATGCGTGGAGGAGGGTGGAAGCGGAGCTGAATCCAGTTCCACAGAAAGAGACACACTCTGCCCCGGTCCCCGGAAAAGACATTC
>NW_008827887.1:0-962 GCF_000691245.1 Trypanosoma grayi
GGCGGGTCCCGACGGGCCGTGGCCGCCGCACTGCGTGCAGGAGACGGACGGCGCCGCGCTGCACCCGCTGCTGCGGTTGGCGGCAGTGAGTCACATCGTGCATAAGGGCATGGACACTGCCGCCGACAGCTACTCCGCTTTCATCGACGATAGTGGGACAACTACGGGTCTCACCGCGCTGCTGCGGGCGCTGGGTGTACGGCGTGTATTTGTCTGTGGCCTGGCGTACGATTTCTGCGTTTACTTCACTGCACTAGATGCTCTTAAGGAAAAATTCGACGTGGTTGTCCTCGAGGACGCCACTCGGGCTGTTTTCCCGCAAAACATGGAGGAGCGAAGGAGCCATCTACAGCGTGAAGGCGTGACACTGATGGAGAGCGGGGCACTCGGTGGCGATGATGGCGCAACAGCCGCCCCACAGGCGGTGTAGCCAATCTTCCTTCCTGGTATGTACATGTGGGCTGCGTGCCTCAATGTTTCCTGGTGCTTATTTGTTTTGTGTTTGTTTCCATGTTTAACGCGCAGACATTCACGCATCCAGTTACTTTCCTTGTATTCGGATCGTTCCGGATGCTTGTATATTGTTCAGGGATGTTTGCTGTGTAGCATTTCCTCCTCTATATGCTTCGTCTTGAATGAGCCACTCGCTTGGGTTTGCTCATTCATCCAATTGACTCACTCACCCACTCACTCGCTTGCTTGCTCGCACCATGTTTTACTTGACTCTCTTTTCATACTTCCTCATGCTGCGCCCGTGGAGGAACACACATACACATCCTTTCACAAACCCAGGTAGTACCCTTTAATCAATCGCAATACGCGTGTATACACGCAAGACGCATCAACCACGCAAAACACACACACAAGGAGAGAGATCAGCGCAAGAACACTACAAGGCGTTCCTGTTTTACACTCTCGCAACTCCCCTTTCGTGTGTACGTGTGTGTGTGTGTGTGTGTGTG
>NW_008827888.1:0-961 GCF_000691245.1 Trypanosoma grayi
TCTCTCTCTCTCTCTCTCCCCCCTTTGTTTGTGTGTGTCTGTGGGGGGAGGAGGAGGAGGGAGAGAGAGTGGGGACGAAGGGGCTCACTTCCGCTTGTCTCAGCAGACACACACACACATATGTGTGCGTACGGCTCTGTGTGCAGTGGGCGTGCGCGTAGTCATTCTCACTTCCCCCTCTCTCCGCTCCTCCACATGTGTCTGTGTCTCTTCTTCGCCTGCTGGGCGCGGGGGAAAGAACGGAGGACGGAGGGATTTGTGTTGCGGGGCTTTCTGAGCGTGTGTGTGTGTGTGAGAGAGTGTGTTGCGTTGCGCGCCGCTGCTGGTCCGGTGGTGTCGGGACAGCGCTCCCCGGTCTTTTCATCCTACTATTGTGTGTGTTTGTGCCTATTTAGTTCGCTGCTCCCAGCCGTGCTGGCGCCGCGGTTTTTTGTTGTTGTTTTTTTTGTTTGTTTGTTTTTTTTTTTTTTTGTTTGGGGGGGAGTGTTGGGGCGTGGGGGGCGGCGGACTGAAGCCAACGAGGCGCGGGGCTGGCGGCGACGTGAGACGAGGAGGGGAGGCGCTATATATAAAAACGACAACGGGAAAACGAAAAAAAAAAAAAAAAACAGAAACAGAAACAAAAAAAGAAACGGGGAAATCGGGGGGGAACAAGCAACAACAACAACAACAAAAAAAAAAACGGAGTGAAAGGAAAGAACGCGGCAATGCAAGTGGGTGGAAGAGGCGCCGCGTGGTCAGGTCGGCAGCCCCCCTCTCTTTCTCTCTCTCTATTCCACGCACTCTGCGCATGTGCGTCTGTTACGATACATGTATCTCTCACAGCCGCCCGCTGTTGCAGCTGTGTCACCTGCGCGCACCTCCGCTTCAGCCGTTGCTCTCTTTGCGTGCATGCGCGCAAAGACACGCATATGCGTTTATCTGCAAAAAATGCGTAGGTATATATATATATATATATATA
>NW_008827889.1:0-960 GCF_000691245.1 Trypanosoma grayi
AATTTGGTGTAAAATTAAATAAATTTAAAAATGGAAAAATATTTAAAAATAGTTTCAACAATTTTAACATTTTAGTTAATTTATATGGAAATATTGTGTACATTGCAGTGTAGTTTTAATATTTCAAGTTATTTAACTGAGAATTATTAGTATTTGTAAAGTAAAATAAAAAATTTAGAAGTTACGTAATTGAGAATTTGGTGTAAAATTAAATAAATTTAAAAACGAAAAATATTTAAAAATAGTTTCGACAATTTCAACATTTTAATCAATTTATACAGAAATATTCTGCAAATTGTAGTGTAATTTTAATATTTCAAGTTATTTAATTGAGAATTATTAGTATTTGAAAAGTAAAATAAAAAATTTAGAAGTCGCGTAATTGAGAATTTGGTGTAAAATTAAATAAACATAAAAACAAAAAATATTTAAAAATAGTTTCGACAATTTTAACATTTTAGTCAATTTATATGGAAATATTGTGTAAATTGTAGTGTAATTTTAATATTTCAAGTCATTTAACTGAGAATTACTAGTATTCGAAAAGCAAAAGAAAGAATTTAGAAGTTACGTAATGGGAATTTGGTGTAAAATTAAATAAATTTAAAAACGAAAAATATTTAAAAATGGTTTCGACAATTTCAACATTTTAGTTAATTTATATGGAAATATTGTGTAAATTGTAGTGTAATTTTAATATTTCAAGTTATTTAACTGAGAATTATTAGTATTTGAAAAGTAAAATAAAAAATTTAGAAGTTGCGTAATTGGGAATTTGGTGTAAATAAAAAAAATGAAAAATATTTAAAAGACATTTTAGTTAATTTATATGGAAATATTGTGTAAACTATAGTGTAGTTTTAATATTTCAAGTCATTTAACTGAGAATTAACTAGTATTTGAAAAGGAAAATAAAAAATTTAGAAGTTACGTAATTGGAATTTGGTGTAAAATTAAATA
>NW_008827890.1:0-958 GCF_000691245.1 Trypanosoma grayi
GTGTACGGCTCTCTGCGCCACTCGAGGTCACCGCCACTGACACCAATCGTAACAGTGTTCCTGGCTCTGTCAGCATTTATCTTGAAGGCAAAGGGTTTCTCCAGCACCGTCACCGGCAGCGCAGCGGGAGCAGTGTACTCTCCATCACCATCATCGACACACACAGCGTACACACCAGCTTCTGTCAATAGCACACGGTCGTCAGACAGGTACGCACGCGACGAGCTGGAGGTGTTCACACACGCATCACGGTGCACCACATCTTCCCCACTGTCAGTAGTCACAAGGGGGCAGTCGTTGCCAGGGCATGGCGCCAGGAACACACGGTTCAGCTTCGTCACCACAGATTCCGCATCCTGCAGCACGACATTTCTGTCTTTACCAGCTGTCAAGTACAGCGGCGTGGCCAACAACATCTTCACCTCAAGAGATTCCACACCCCACGGAAGGTATTGGGAGTTCCAGTCATTTGACGTCAGACAGAGCCAATATTCTCCTGGAGGGGGAAGATGCGCGGGTGGCAGCATTCTGTAGCACCCAACAGTCTCAGTGCAGGTTGTAGTGGTGTACTGGCAGTCATTGAAAGAGCGGACCAGCATGTAGTCGGAAGCCACGGTGCCACTCGGGAGATTGGGTGTCCACGAGACGACCATACCGTAATACGGATGGAGTGTAGCAAAATTCGCATGGGTTGCAGTAATCATCATGAATTCCATGCTCTTATTGGTCGACAGAGGAACGTAAGAGTTTCCACCGACCGAAATACGTGTTATGGCCAATTCCCAACGTCCTGAAGACGGACCACCACCATTAGGCACGAATGTAATGGTATTGTCTTTCGCATCAAGAGTCGCCGGCCATTCAGGAATGAGGACTGAGGTGTAGTACGATGCGGAGAGGTTCAAGTCAATCAGTGGTTGGGCATCGCTGACTTCGCAGGTGTATGGGATGTTGGAAG
>NW_008827891.1:0-956 GCF_000691245.1 Trypanosoma grayi
GGCACAGCTGTGGGTTGTGCGCGCGCTTCCGCATGATGTCGACGGTGCGCTGCGTGTTGCCGACGAGGCCGCCACGCCGGTCGTCGTCCTCGCGTTCGATCTTGCGCGCGGTGCTGTGGAAGTCACACTGCGCCACCGGCCGCACCTCACAGCTGCTCGCCTGCTGCTCCGTCACCCAGTCGTGTGGCAGGTGCCGCGTGGAAACCGCCTCCATGAGCTTCGACCGCTTCAGGTGGAACTGGTGCTGTTCTTGTTGCAGCTGGCGTTGGGTACCGCCTACAACGGAATCACCAGCCGTTGGTACTGCTGCTCCCTCTGGTGCTTCGGCCGCTGTGGCGCCTGCCCCTGTTGCCGCCAACCGCTGCGAGCGCAGCAAGGTGAGATAGTAGTTGCCATCCGACGGGTCTGTGCATGCGGGGACGGAGCCGTATGCCGCGTCGTATGTCGTGCAGATGCTGCGGTGCAGGGCGGAGGTGGCCGGCACAATAGTGTCGGTGCGCTTCGGCTGCGGCAGCCGCTCGCTCAGCGGTGCACGCGTGTTGACCGCCGTCTTGAGTGCCACCGCGAAGGGGTCGCAGCTCATCGCAGTAACAGCAGCCGCACGGCGGTATGATATTCAAGAAAGCAGCCAGGCCCTCTATATCAACAGGCGACACAAACAAACGCGCAAAAGGAAAAAAAAAACGGAATCCACAGAGAAGCCACAGCAAAGAACAAAGTAGTGAGAGTGAGAGAGCGAGAAGGCAACCGTAAAAGAAAACGCTCCCAACAGCTGAAGGAAGCAGACGAACGCACACACACACACACACTCCGCAAGAAGAGGGCACGCCGAGAAGCGTATTAACGCACGTGTACTGCCATAGAAACACGGCGGAGTCGTAGCGCACGGCACTCGCCGCGGGAGGGCGCGAAGGCTCACAGGTAGCGGCCGGCGAGCCGCCCGAATGGACCGCCGC
>NW_008827892.1:0-955 GCF_000691245.1 Trypanosoma grayi
ATTTTTGGCCAAATGATGTACGGGGATCCTGTATGAATTTCCGGCCATAAAGTTGAACGCCCCTCCCGAAAACCCACATTTTGGGAATTTTTAAGGACTTTCGCATAAAGTATACACCCTCTAACCTCCAATCCATCCCATACAAACACACCCTCCCCACAAACTCTAACACGAAAATGAACAGTGTTTTATAAAATACAACCAACACAATATACCAACCACTCCGACACAGACATAATTCTAATAAATTAAATTTTAAGTATAATAGTAAATCATAGTTCAATCATTACATACAAACTTTCACTTACATTTTTCTTTGTAACTATATATACGATCAAAACATTAAGATAAAATATAATAAATACAAAATTAATAAATTATAACACCCCACACCCCACCATCAAAAGAATTAACCAAAACAAAGTGGCACAGCTAAATTACACCAACAAGATTCGAATTAATACTATATTACACCAACCCCAATCGAAACCCCTCTCCCTGAAAATAGGCTATTTTTGGCCAAATGATGTACGGGGANTATATTACACCAACCCCAATCGAAACCCTCTCCCTGAAAATAGGCTATTTTTGGCCAAATGATGTACGGGGATCCTGTATGAATTTCCAGCCATAAAGTTGAACGCCCCTCCCGAAAACCCACATTTTGGGAATTTTAGAGGATTTCCGGATCACAACATATAGCAATTTATAAGAATTTTAAAATAAATATTTAATTATATCTAATCAATTTTCTCTTATAACTATCATATTACCTTCACATATCGGTTTTAACTTAATACAAAATCTATAATTAAAGTATAATAAAAGTATATTAATATCAAATTTTAAAACATCACCCACCAGACACTATATTACACCAACCCCAATCGAAACCCCTCTCCCTGAAAATAGCCCATTTTTGGCCAAATGATGTACGGGGAACATGCATGAATTC
>NW_008827893.1:0-955 GCF_000691245.1 Trypanosoma grayi
CCCAGTTGAGAGCACTGAGCCGACCGATTCTCCAGCGCATGTTTTTCAATGGACCGGCACAACGAAACAGAGAACAAAATACCAAAAGCAACAAAACATAAAACAAAAATACCAAAAAAAAACAAAGTGCAAAACACAACAAAAGGGACCTCCTTCCACATAAAAATTAAGCAATAACAACCGTGCTCTACGCTGGTGGCTGATGGGGTGGGGCCATCGACAAGAGTCGTGAAGACACGAGGGAGAAAAAAATATATGTATCGATAACACGGCGGTAATGCATATCATGAAGAAAGGTATCACGCATTCCGATGCCTTGGTGGAAAGAGGTGGGGCGTATTGACAGGGTTCTGCGGGACCAAGACTTGAATGCCACCTGGGGCTATGTCGTGTCGGAAAACAACCCTACGGATGGTATATCACAGGGGGCTGAGGTTTTGCCGGCGGACATCGCGAAGGGGTGGGGCTTGCGNAACAACCCTACGGATGGTATATCACAGGGGGCTGAGGTTTTGCCGGCGGACATCGCGAAGGGGTGGGGCTTGCGAAGGGGGGCGCGGGAGGCGCGTTAAGGGCGCTTTCAGCACCTCCTTTTTCTCAGTGATACTACAAGCTTTAACTTCGTTATAAAAGGAAGGCTGGATGTTACTGGAACACCCTCCATCTATGCGATCCAGCGACATTGGAGTTTTCGCTTTGGGAATCAGACATTAGGTCTCTCCTGCTCCCCCTCTCTTTACTTAATAGAGGAAGGTAAGGTATAGACTATTCCGCACCATTGGCTGGCTGAGGCTAAGGCAGGTCGTACGGCCACCCGATCGTTCCCCGAGGTCACCATATTGCTAATAAGATCCAGCCCCCGTCTCTCCATGGGGCGGGCCTCTTTGATGGGGCTTGCGGCCGCCTTTCGTTGAAGACCGGCTAAAAACATCTGAACCGGTGATCCCCCTGCGGC
>NW_008827894.1:0-953 GCF_000691245.1 Trypanosoma grayi
AGACAAACAACCACAGCAAGAACAAGAACAAAAAAAAAAACAAAGAGAGAAAGAGAGCCTGTCGAGGATGAAATATTGAAAACAAAATATGAAAACAAAACAAAAAACAAAACACACGCCTGCACATACCCCCACGACAGGAAAACGGAAGAAGGAAAAAAAAATGGCCAGTGAGGAAGCAAGAGACGAGAGAAACAACGGGGGAGCCAAAGAAAGAGACCCACGCGGGAGTTAGCGCCGTTCCCGCCCCCCCCTCCCCCCTCGCTCCGAGGGCGGCTGCGTGTCTCATCCCTCCCTTTCCACGAGCGCCGCCTTCCCAACATGCACGCCTGCAAACATGCCATCCGTTTTCACAGGTGGTTCGTGCAGCGAAGAGGCGGCTAGGCGCTCTTGTCTTCAACTTCTTTTTTCCCCGCCCACTTGGACACTGAAGCGATAAACCGGAAACAGGGAGAGGAAAGAAAGACGTCTCACTGAAGGCCACAACGAGCCATTTTTTCTTTTTACACGCATTCTTCTCTGATTTCACCCCACCTGCACCCACCGTCTTCATCTCATTTTCTTTTCGTATTCGCGGGGGCGGAGCGGTAGCCCACCACTCCTCCCCTTCAGCCCCATCCTTTCCTTCGTTTTTTTTTTTCTCTTTTCGTCTTTTGTGATTGATTTTTTTGTTTTTTTTCTCGATTTGCATTCAGAAGAGTAGCGCCTCCCACCGGCGACGTCTCTCTCTCTCTCTCTCTTTCTTTCTCTTTGCGCTGCGCTTGCCGCTTTCGTGTTTGTTCACCGCGCCCTGCTCCCCGGCCGCTCGCGTCTCCCCACCGGTGCGTGGTGGCGGCGGCGGCGCCGAAGAGCTGGCGGAGAGCGCTGCCGCTGTTGTGGGTGCGGGCTGCGATTGCTTCTCCCCGCCTTCCCCTCCCTGCATGCACGGATGCGGTGTGGCAGGGGGGGGGGGG
>NW_008827895.1:0-952 GCF_000691245.1 Trypanosoma grayi
TGCGGAAGCTGCTTTGAGGGACGCCAGTGATGCCGCGGGTTACGCCACGGATGCGTTCGAAAAGGCCACGGGGGCGAGTCAGTTGGCAAAGAAGGCCTATGGGAAACTCAACGCATCATATTTCAGTGCCGTGGACTTGCAGGGAAAAACTGAACAGGCCGTGGCCGATGCCGACGACGCCGTGTTTCTCATGGAAGCGGAAGGGGGGGATCAAGACTACGCTGGTGTCGCGACGCTGTGTGATTCCGCGGCTACGAGTGCCGACGCAGCAAAGGCGCTCGCGCAGAGAATCGGTGCGGAAGCTACGGAGGCGATTCGCTTCGCTCAGGAAGCACTCCAGAGGGTCAACGAGGCGACTCCGCTTGCTGGCGAAGCATCGAAGAAGGCCACGGGTGCCCAGGCCAAGGCGGAGGAAGCAGCGCAGAAAGCCAGGGCGGTGGAGACGAACTCTGACACAGAACAGAAAGCGATGTTGGCCGTGGCTGCTGCGTCTGCTGCGGTTGAGAAAGCAGGGCAAGCAGTTGATATGGTTTTGGTCGTGAAGGCAGCCGTCGATGCGCTGGAGCAGAGTGCCCAACTTGCGGTGGGCCACTCGGGAGTTGTGCTGGAGAGCGCGACGAACGTGTCCCGGGCTGCGACGGATGCAAAGGAATACGCACAGAAGGTGGCGGCTAACGCCTCAGGCCCAGAAGCGGACCGACAAAGGGCGCAGGAGTCCGCCAGTGCAGCAGTAGGCTACGCCAGCACCGCCACGGAAAGGTCACGGCAAGTCCATGTTGACATTTTCGATGCACTTGAGCAATCTGAGAAATTGAGTGGGGACATCGGCACCGTTGCGGCCCTCCTGGATACTTTTCGAACATCTGCGACGCGGGCTCGTGAGCAGGCCAACGCGGCCAAAGGTGCGGCGGAGACTGCGCTGGCCCAGGCTGAAGAGGAGTGGCGTCAGGAC
>NW_008827896.1:0-951 GCF_000691245.1 Trypanosoma grayi
CTTTTTTTCTGAATCTGGCGGTTTTCAATCTGCGCACACAGTGAGGGTTTGTGTCTCTGCTTTTTGCTCGCTCTCATGTGAGCGTTCTGTGCAGAGTTTCTCGTGCATATTATTCCATTCCTCGCTGTGATGTGTCTTTCGGTAGTATAAAGCCTATCGCTCAGGAAAAGTGTCTAAAAAGGAATTATGAAGCTCGGTTTTTCTCTTATCACCATTGCAGTGCAGGTTGCCGTCCTCGGGCTTATGGTGGCTGCCATGCTGGTGCCAACGAACATTTTGATTGAACGCCGTCTAGGAATGATTTTCTCTTTCTATTTTTTCAAGTGGGTGGACACCTTTGGGCCTGTATACCCAATACACGAGCTTGAGTGTACTGAGATAAAAAGGACGTTGCAGGCTGGCGCGGCATTTTCAGTTATTTCAAGTGTTCTCTCTGTTGCCGTTGTGGTCCTGCTCATCTTGAGGGGAAAGTTCTCTGGGTTGAATTGGGCGCCACGGATAGCTGCGATGCTCTGTGCCATCGCCATTCTTATTGCGATGATTGTGATTATTGTTGTGAGGTTCCTGGACTGCGGTGAGATGGATGAGATGTTCGGGGATTACGTGCCCAAGGACTCCAACAATAGAGGTGATGGGGGGTTCTGCGTAGGATTTACTCTTGTGTGTGTTGCTCTTGGATTAGAGATTGTCGTTGTCGTACTTTCCTTCGTATTCTGATCGGAATGTGCATGTGGTGTGGGCGGCCTTTCTGTGAGAAGACTGTGGCGCCGGCACCTCCACGTGATGGCATCTCCATTGTCGTTTCATATCAACGCTTTCTAGTGAAAATGTGCCAACATTAGTAGCGTTCCGGTAGGATGGGGATTTAACTTGTGTTCTTTGTATTGTGGGAGCCTGTGATATGAATACTCGGGCCTTAATTCTTTTTTATGTGATCCTTCTCCTCTTTTT
>NW_008827897.1:0-946 GCF_000691245.1 Trypanosoma grayi
TCCCCGTACATCATTTGGCCAAAAATAGCCTATTTTCAGGGAGAGGGGTTTCGATTGGGGTTGGTGTAATATAGTATTAATTCGGGATTTATTATTCTTGGTTGTTATTTTTGTTTATTTATGGGTTGTGGGAGGTTGAGGTGTGGATTAGGATGGGTGCGGTGACACATGGTTTTTGCGGGATAAGGTGGGTGTTGTTTTATAGTGGGTTGTAGATCCCTACTGTTCTCATTTTAATTTAAGTTTTTATAGTTGTTGGTTTATGGTGTAGAGCATGTGTGTGCTGGGACGTTTATTTAATTTAATATTTGTTATTTATTCTTTAATGTAATCTTTAATGATATAAAACTAAACAAATTAAAGCATTCACGTTTTGATGATGAAAATGTATCTTATATATTAATCTTGATATTGATATTATTAATTAAATTTGTTTTGACAGGAAATATGTTTGGCCCAAAATGTCCAAAATGTCCAAAATGGTGCTTTTCGGGAGGGGCGTTCAACTTTGTGGCCGGAAATTCATACAGGATCCCCGTACATCATTTGGCCAAAAATAGCCTATTTTCNGGGAGGGGCGTTCAACTTTATGGCCGGAAATTCATACAGGATCCCCGTACATCATTTGGCCAAAAATAGCCTATTTTCGGGGAGAGGGGTTTCGATTGGGGTTGGTGTAATATAGAACTAATACTATTGGTGTACATTTATTTTAGTAATTTTGGTGTTCGTTTGTAAAGTGTCAATAAGGGGTGGGGTTGTGGATGTATGATGGGTGATAGAATAGTTTATAGATGTGTTGTTATTGAAATTGGTTCTTATAAAATTGTTATTTTGTGCTGCATTTTGTGGGCTTAAATTCTCAAAAACGTGCTTTTCGGGAGGGGCGTTCAACTTTATGGCCGGAAATTCATACAGGATCCCCGTACATCATTTGGCCAAAAAT
>NW_008827898.1:0-944 GCF_000691245.1 Trypanosoma grayi
CTCAGACGGCGAGGCAGACCGCAGCGAGCACCGCGGCGGCCATCCACAGCGGGCTCCGCCCCATCACCGCAACGTCAGGCCGGCACAGCATGTTCGCATCTGTACACTTGTTGTCGGTGAGGCAGTTGGCGGAAGAAACTTTTGGCAAGCTGTTCGCGGCGTTTGGCAAGACGCTTCCCACCCACGTGGACGGTAAGCAACCGCAGAACGAGTTACCCGAGATGTCCAGGGTCATGGCGCGGTCGCTGAAGGTCCCAAAAACAGAGGATAAGGGACCCCGCATATCGTTGTTGGCGAAGTTCACTGACACCAGCTGTGGCATCGACGATGCTGTCCAATCAGGCAGTCCCTTGCAGGCCTTCGTGCCGCTGATGGCAACATTCTTCAGGCTGCTCATTCCGTTCCAGCTGCTCGGNTGCAGGCCTTCGTGCCGCTGATGGCAACATTCTTCAGGCTGCTCATTCCGTTCCAGCTGCTCGGGATCATGCCGCCCAGCCCCGTGTTGCTCAGGTCGAGGGACTCAAGATTCACCAGCCTTGCCCAGGTGTCTGGAAAAGGGCCAGTGATCTTCTTCATGCCCCTCATGTTGATCTCACGCACATGCACGTTGTCAGGGTTTATTGTGGAGTCCAGCTGAGGAAGCGTACCAGTGAGCGGTTGGCCACCAAATGAAACGTCACCAAGCCTCAGACGAACAAAACCGTCGTTATCGCACGTAACACCGGTGAACTTGCAGACATCCGTACCAAACCAGACATTTTGCAACATAGGAATTGATCTAGAGAAAGCGGAAACAAAGTTCCTTGTGTCGACGGTGGCACCCATACCTTGGGCCTGCACGCTTGGCGTGAGGACACAGAGCAACAACGTCACAAGAACGGCTGCTCCGACGTGGTGCTGGTGCTGCGCCATGGCCTTTGGTTGCTTCGCTGTGTCGCCTTAAG